>NC_086176.1:50095535-50378035 GCF_023053635.1 Elgaria multicarinata webbii | reverse complement strand
AAAATGTACCTTTTTCGAAGGGCTGAGGGGCAGAGTCAACTACCGGTCATGATCACATGATCCCAAAGTTGGAGGAGGAGATAGGCAAAACGGGTAACTTGGAATTCTGGGAACTTCTCTTTCTTAGTCTGAACGGACTTTTCCCAGTGTTTTTTTAAAACAGTAGCCCCACCAAATGCACAAACACAACCTGAAATCATATACTAAGCCAATAATAAGAGATAGAAAACACAGCACTGCTACACACCCTAACTTTGGGGAACAACTGAATAGATGTGGTGCAAGGGGATGAGCTCCCCTAGGGCATGTGGATGTGCCCTGTGCACTCTCCTGTCCTTGGAGGGCCATCAGAGCCCTCCAAAGGTAAATCACTGGAGAGAATGCCTATCATGAGTTGAAGTGATCGTTTGCTTCTTATTAAAGACTGGTACCTAGACAGGACCAGTCAAATTGGCAGATGATTCCCCCTCCCCTTGGGCACGTCCACTCCCCTCTTACTGGTAAAAGATAGATATAGCCTTTTAAAAAAAATTCTTCTTGTTGTTTATTCAGCAACACTGCTGCTTTTAATTCCACCCCTCCTTTGTTTATTTATTTATTTATTTATTTATTCATTCCATTTTATATGCCCCTGCCCACCTCGCAGGGATGGTTTTTGTGTGTCTTACTTTGACTCAGGGGAGAAGTCCTTCCTGTGCTCAAGTTCCAAATCAATTTTTCAAGTGTGGAAGAAGATTCATATTTAGGTTTATCTCTACTCCCCAATTCATGGCATGTTGGGATTTCCTTTGAAATGGGCCCATTGAGCTGTCTGCAGATACTGGGGTGTCCGACTTTCATAAATTCCCCAAAAATCCGGGATGATGGGATTGGCTTGAAACTTGGCATCCATGTGGACACATGGGTAAGCTGTCATGGGACCAAAGGTGAGGTTTCTGACAAGCAAATTGTCATAGTTGTAAAATGGGACTTGATTTGGGGTGAGTTAAAAGGTTTAAGCCCCGCCAAAAATCAGGGGATGATGGGATTGCCTTGAGTCTTGGCGTGCATGTGTATCCCTGGATAAGCTATCATGGTGCCGAGTTTGAGGTTTCTAACGTGCAAATTGACGGAGCTATCGAAAGGGGTGTGAATGGGGTGCCCGATTTTCAAAAATTCCCCAAATATCAGGGGATGATGGGATTGGCTTGAAACTTGGCATGCTTGTGTATACCTCCATGAGGTGTCATGGTGCCAAACTTGAGGTTTCTAACTTTAACAGAAAAAAAAGTTGTATACTTTTTTAGCTTTCAATGCAAGCCTATGGGGGGAAAAAACAGAGCTCCGATCCGGATCCGGAGCTCCGCAGCGGAGCGGAGCGGACATAGGCGGAGCAGGGGCAGAGTGAAGCGGCCCGATCTGCAAATTGCGGATCTGGAAGAGAAGCGGAGCGGGGGGTCCGTGCACACCCCTAAAATATACACAACTATTCTTTCCCATTCTTCCTACTCTGCCTAGAAAGGTATATTATAAGAGCTTTATTTTATTTTTATTTCTTTATATGTAAATGCAGAAGCTCCTGAATGGTAAAGCAATGATATTTGTAGACTTCCATAGATTAGCTGGATGGACAGAAATTTCTATCAGGCAAACTAAAGAGAATTCAGTCTCTTCACTATAAAATTGAAGTGGTATTTCATTCTGGGAACACCGAACTTAGAAAAGAACCAATTGCAATGCTGAAGATGGGCAAGTAACAGGAAAAGGCATCAGGTCCATTTCCTCTGACTCATTTGACATGTCATTGTATGGGAAATCACAGCATATGCACAGTGTAATGTCAATGTTTCCCAATAATTCTTTGTTTGTTTATTTGATCAATTGTTGTTTTTTAATTGTGTTTTATTCCATTTGTTTTAGCATTGGTTTAATCAAGTTTTCTTTGTTATTGTAAGTTGCCTTGAATTCCATTTTTCTTGGTAGAAAGGTGGGGGGACACATCAAATCAAATCAAATCAAATCAAATCAAATCAAATCAAATAATAAATAAATAAATAAATATTCACCAGTTGCACCTCAGGTGTGGGTAGATGTGGAGGAAAGTCAATCCTGTGGATCACTGGGCAGGTAGAATCAGGCATGGTTGAGTTGTGGAGTGCCTTAACTCCAAATAAAGCCCAGTTATAAAGAATTGTAGGCTGGCAGTTTATATAAAGAAAGTTGGTTTGCAATATATTAGTGCCTTGTTGGAAATCAGTTAATTCACCACTAGTATTAACAGAGGGTTCCCCCCCACCCCAATCCTCCATTGTCTCCTGGAAACACTTCCAAAGTTATATGGCTAGCAAGATAAGTAGAGCTCCATCACATGTGTCCCCTCCCCCCTGCTTTGCCTCTGCATTTTTTTTATCTCTGATGCATAAGCCCGTCAAGTTTATGGACCCTTTTCACCTGAATATGCTGCTCTTTCGCTTGTTTGCCATTACATTCCACTCCACTCCACCCCGCCCCTTCTCTTTCTCCCTCCAGTTCATTGGTTGCTCCTCTCCCCCCTTTAACAAGACATATACAAGCCAGTCCTGTCAGATGAGTACTTCAACCAGACCGACTTTCTGCTCGGCAAAAGTGGAATGACCCTTTAGTCTAGTTCTTTGGGGGCATCGAGGGAGTACAATCCTGTCTCTGCAGAGATTTGGGCACTGTACGATTTTTTTAAAAAATGCTTTCGAGCCTGGGATGCGAGGTTTTGGTTTTATTTTGAGGCTTGGAGCTGGCTGCTGGGAGAGATCGCTTTTCCCTGCCAGGGCCTGATGCAACCCATTCAAGCCAACAGTAAGGCTCCCATCACAGCACATGCCCCCAACAAAGGAAAACATGAGAGTACAGTGCTACACGGAGGCTTATGAGTGCATTAAACGCACTTAGGGGAAATAATCCAGACTTTAGCATTCTAGGAAAAGATGGGAAAGGCTGCAGAAGAGATGCGGTGTCATCAGGACAGGCATGGCATCATGTGAGTGCTGTGCTGCAAATCTGCACACCAGTCATGGTTAGAGTGCACTAAATCGCTGGTGGGATGGAGCCCGTAAACACAATTCTCCACTGATGGGCTGAAGTGAATGTTCCATGTAGAAAAGGATGGCCACAAGGAGAAGCAAGGAGTAGTGGGAGCTCTGCTCCCCCGTAAATATTTTCTACTACTCAATTTTCTCCCCCTACTTTCAAATACAGGAGATTGTCAGCTGTCACATGAATCAAAACCAACCTTCCTTCTTTCTTTCCTTCCTTCCTTCCTTCCTTCCTTCCTTCCTTCCTTCCTTCCTTCCTATTAATAGTCATAGAATCATAGAATCATAGAATAGCAGAGTTGGAAGGGGCCTACAAGGCCATCGAGTCCAACCCCCTGCTCAATGCAGGAATCCACCCTAAAGCATCCCTGACAGATGGTTGTCCAGCTGCCTCCTGAATGCCTCTAGTGTGGGAGAGCCCACAACCTCCCTAGGTAACTGATTCCACCATCGCACTGCTCTAACAGTCAGGAAGTTTTTCCTGATGTCCAGCTGGAATCTGGCTTCCTTTAACTTGAGCCCGTTATTCCGTGTCCTGCACTCTGGGAGGATCGAGAAGAGATCCTGGCCCTCCTCTGTGTGACAACCTTTTAAGTATTTGAAGAGTGCTATCATGTCTCCCCTCAATCTTCTCTTCTCCAGGCTAAACATGCCCAGTTCTTTCAGTCTCTCTTCATAGGGCTTTGTTTCCAGACCCTTGATCATCCTGGTTGCCCTCTTCTGAACACGCTCCAGCTTGTCTGCATCCTTCTTGAATTGTGGAGCCCAGAACTGGACGCAATACTCTAGATGAGGCCTAACCAGGGCCGAATAGAGAGGAACCAGTACCTCACGTGATTTGGAAGCTATACTTCTATTAATGCAGACCAAAATAGCATTTGCCTTTCTTGCAGCCATATTGCACTGTTGGCTCATATTCAGCTTGTGATCTACAACAATTCCAAGATCTTTCTCGTTTGTAGTATTGCTGAGCCAAATATCCCCCATCTTGTAACTGTGCCTTTGGTTTCTATTTCCTAAATGTAGGACTTGGCATTTATCCCTATTAAATTTCATCCTGTTGTTTTCAGCCCAGCACTCCAGCCTATCAAGATCACTTTGAAGTTTGTTTCTGTCTTCCAGGGTATTAGCTATCCCACCCAATTTGGTGTCATCTGCAAATTTGATCAGCGTTCCCTGCACCTCCTCGTCCAAATCATTAATAAAAATGTTGAAGAGCACTGGGCCCAGGACTGAGCCCTGCGGCACCCCACTCGTTGCCTCTCCCCAGTTTGAGAAGGTTCCATTGATAAGTACTCTTTGAGTCCGATTCTGTAGCCAACTGTGAATCCACCTAATAGTTGTTCCATCTAGCCCACTTTTAGCTAGTTTGTTAATCAGAATGTCATGTGGTACTTTGTCAAAAGCCTTGCTGAAGTCAAGATATATGACATCCACAGCATTTCCACAGTCCACAAGGGAGGTTATCCTATCAAAAAATGAGATCAAATTAGTCTGACAGAACTTGTTCTTGACAAATCCATGTTGGCTTCTAGTAATCACCGCATAGATTTTATAATCTGCTCCAGAATTTTCCCAGGGATGGATGTCAGACTGACTGGTCTGTAGTTCCCAGGTTCCTCCTTTTTGCCCTTTTTGAAGATAGGGACAACGTTAGCCCTCCTCCAGTCGTCCGGCACCTCACCCGTCTTCCATGATTTTGCAAAGATAATAGACAAAGGTTCTGAGAGTTCTTCTGCTAGCTCCTTCATTACTCTTGGATGCAGTTCATTGGGCCCTGGAGATTTGAACTCATTCAAGGAAATTAGGTGTTCTTTGAATACCCATTTTGCTTCCAGAAACTTCCCTTGTCTTCAGACTGCATCAGCTAAGAAACAAGAGTTTCTTCCTGGTGCTACTGAAGACAGTGCACTAATTCTATACATACATATATTTTAAATGGGTAACAGCAGAAACTAAGAAAGAGCCCGAGAGAGATGGCTGCCACTTGTGGATCCCACACAGTCAGCTTCTGATAGAAAAACATCTTCACTGAAAGAAGAACATCGAGAATTCATCGGCTTTGTCATCGCCTAGATAATCCAAAGGAAAGAGAGAGGCACATCTGGAGATCCGTGCGGGAGGAGGGGCAAGCCCGCGGTGCTGCGGGCTGTCACTCCAATCCACACGTCAGACACGATGGGCTAAAGGAAAGCCCCATTGCGTCCGCCATTTTTTTCAATTAAAGGGCCAGATGCACACGAATGCTCGTGCGCTTAGGTAAGTTTTTTTTTAAAAAAACCATCATTCGCCCCGATCTCCCCCCTTCCACATCTCTCCCCCTGCCCCGATCTCCCCCCCCCCCGCCCTGATGGCTGCAGTGCTCCTGCGAAGCGCTGCGCCCCATCTTCCATTTTTCCTGGCTACTCGTGAGTAATTAACCCGTGGTCTAGCAAAGGCCTGAATGTGAACACTTTGAATTAAATACATGTGGGAAATATGCTACGTCACATCACACACTCACACACACACTCACACACACAGAGTAATGGGATTTTGCTAATGTATATGTTGATCTAAAGTTGCATCCTTCACAATGCCATTTATATGCAGTTAAAAGGATCTCAAGCTATTTTTGATGATAAATTCCCAAAATGTCTAGTTGTAGTTTATCCCTAGGGAAAACTGCAGTATAGAGATGTTATAGAGATCTACTACAGAATCAAATGTGTTCAGATTTTACTGAATCCGCCCCATGGATTTTGTACTGAACCAGCTTTCCCCAAGTCTCATGGATTCCATGGACTTGTGGATCATTTTTTAAAATTTTTAACTCTCTGGAATGTTATAAAAAATGAAGTCGCAATAAAATACATAAAATGAAAAACAAAACAAAACACCAAAAACTCCAGCCAAAAATACACATTTCTACCATAGGCTAAAGCGTGGAACTGCACATTTTGGGGAGATTTATGCATTTTGGAGGAATTTGTGCATAATTCTGCAGTAGGACCTATTCAAATGTTCATGAAATCTAATTCCTGCAATTCTTTTAGGCTATAAGATGTACTGGCCTTTTCTCTTTATATGGTGTACTCATATCAGCGGGATGCAGTGTTGCAGTACAGCCAGGACTCACATAGTCAAAACCCTGAGACTTTGTTGGTTAGCAGGATCAGTGATGTCACTTGCCAGCAAACCAGCCTTCCCTGCTCCCTCTGAGCTTAGCTGCAATCCTCACAATGGCCCGTTTCGCATGATCATGATTGGGGAACTAAGCCACAGTGCCTTATTTCCCCACCATGTATTAGCATAATTACCCATGGCAGCTCGGCTTCTCGAGTCATGTGAACTCATAGACTGTTGTAGGGTTGTCTGTGGCTTGTTACCCATGGCAACAAGCCACCCTGGACAGGTTCATACAACATGACAAGCCATGTTGCCAAAGCTAATTATGTTAATTCCCCTGACATGCAACTGCCATGGCTTATTAACCACTCTGCAATTGTGCGAACCAGGTCAGGGGGAAATGTAACACTGTATCCTTGTTGTAATGCAAATATTTGGAGGTGTGTTGGTCTTCAACGGGTAGTTTAGACCACTAACTTTACAAAAAACTGCTAGAATTGGTTTGTTGATATCGATCAACAGAGCTGCCTGCATTTTTGGACTGTCCTTGGGGGGCGTGGCCACGGGGACTGTCATGATGAGCACCTGCACTTCAAAATTTACCACCACACCACTGGTGCATACACTTTGAAGCTGCTGCTTTCACTAGTGAAATACAAAGTAGTGATGGCAGGTATTTTGATCAGGCCCCATATCCAGATATTTTAATTTTAAAAACAGTGATGCGTCGGCATTCTCCACTGAAACAATATGTGTGCTTTTTATTTTCAAAAATTTAAGCCTCTGTATTCCTTTAGTATTTAGGCTATTTAGTAACAGTTACTATGTTTAAAATTTTAAGTGGTGAAACATAATCCACATATTGGCCTACCTCATCTGTGCCTGTTTTGTATAAACACTCGGAAAAATTGAATGTTACAACAATTCGGGATGCAAACATAATATTCTTTTCCCTCCCTATCTTCTGAGTAATTCCAGCTCCCGCATCGTTAAGCTTTGGCTCATTAAGTTGCCAACCTGATGTAGATGATTTAGGAAATGCACATTGTTGCAGTGGTTAGTTTCTAGCAGCCAAGCATGACTTCTGCTACCCTTTAACTCTTCCTTCATTGTCATCCCATCCAAAAATCACATGCCAAGGAAGAAAGAACACATGAAAAAGGGATGGCGGTAAGTGATCACTTCTACTTTTAGTTCGAAAGCTAATCCCTTTCCATTTTGATTCTCATGCTTTGCTTTCCCAACAAATGCAGAATGCAGCTATAGTACTTTGATAGGGAAAAATGAAGAGACATGTATGTGAGTGAGTGAAATAGAACTGGAAATGATTTTCTTTTTCTCTCTTTTTCTTTTTTGCAGTTACGAAAAATGATTGTCACAATATTTTATGTCTATATTTAATAGAGATAATTCCACAGAGTTCTAAACCTGGATCCACATTTTATCCATTCGATCTATAATTTTTAGGGCTGTGCACGGATCCCCTGATCCACTCCGGATCCCGACTTGCAACTTCTGGATCGGGTCCGCTCTGCCCCGTGTCGATCTGCCTGTGGTCCACTCCGCTGCAGAGCTCTGGATCCAAATCGGAGCTCCAAGGCAGTGGCAGCGGTGCCAGGTAAGGCCCCCTCCCTCCTCCCCCTTACCTGGCTCTGTCGCGGTCCGGCAGCGGCTTCAACTTAGGCTGAGGCTGTGGCCCAGTCTTCCAGTTTGAATCCTTTATTATTATTATTATTATTATTTATTTATATAGCACCATCAATGTACATGGTGCTGTACAGATTATACACAGTAAATAGCAAGACCCTGTCGCATAGGCTTACAATCTAATAAAGTTGTAGTAAACTATAAGGAGGGAAAGAGAATGCAAACAGGCACAGGGAAGTGTAAACAGGTGAAGCTAACAGTATAGAGTCAGAACAAACTCAATATTTAAAAGCTATAGGGAAAAGAAAAGTTTTTAGCTGAGTTTTAAAAGCTGTGATTGAGTTGGTAGTTCTCAAGTGTTCTGGAAGAGCGTTCCAGGCGTAAGGGGCAGCAGAAGAAAAAGGACGAAGCCGAGTAAGGGAAGTGGAGGTCCTTGGGCAGGCGAGAAGCATGGCATCAGAGGAGCGGAGAGCACGAGCGGGGCGATAGTGTGAGATGAGAGAGGAGAGATAGGCAGGAGCTAGACCGTGAAGAGCTTTGAAGGTCAGCAGGAGAAGTTTATATTGGATTCTGGAGTGAGTTGGAAGCCAATGAAGAGATTTCAGAAGTGGAGTGACATGGTCAGAGCGGCGGGCCAAGAAGATGATCTTAGCGGCAGAGTGGTGGACAGAGACCAGCGGACTGATGTGAGACGAAGGAAGGCCAGAGAGAAGAAGGTTGCAGTAGTCCAACCGAGAGATAACCAGTGCGTAAACGAGAGTATTTATTTATTTATTTATTTATTACATTTTTATACCGCCCAATAGCCGAAGCTCTCTTGGCAGAAGAGACAGACAAAAATGGTCGAATCCTGGCAATATTATACAGGAAGAAACGACAGGATTTAGCTACTGCCTCGATATGAGGAATAAAGGAGAGCGAGGAATCAAATATAAAGCCAACACTACGAGCTTCCTTGACCGGAGAGAGCGTGACATCGTTGACAGTAAGAGAGAATGAGAGGTGAGGAGAAGGTTTAGGAGGAAAAACAAGCAGTTCAGTTTTTGCCATATTAAGTTTCAAACGACGATGGAGCAGCCAGGCTGAGATATCTGAAAGACATGCCGAGATACGATCGTGAACATCAGGAGAGAGTTCCGGAGATGAGAGATATAATTGTGTATCATCGGCATACAGGTGATATTGGAGGCCATGAGATTGAATAAGCTTACCCAAGGGCAGCATGTATAAACAAAACAACAACGGGCCAAGCACCGAGCCTTGCGGAACCCCTACAGAAAGGGGAAAAGAGGAGGACAAGCTGCCGTTAGCCGAATCCTTGGCCTCAGTTGAAGCTGCTGGCGGACCATGATGGAGCCAGGTAAGCCGCCCTCCCCCTGCCCCTTACCTGGCTCCGCTGCCATTGCCGTATGGACTGCAGTGGCAGCGCCAGCGCCAGGTAAGGCCCCTCCCTCCTCCCCCCTTACCTGGCTCTGTCGCAGTCTGGCGGCGGCTTCAACTGAGGCCGAGGACTCAAAAGGGAAGACTGGGCTGCAGCCTCAGCCTCAGGTGAAGCTGCTGGCAGACCGCAACGGAGCCAGGTAAGCCGTCCTCCCCCCTGCCCCTTACCTGGCTCTACCACCGTCACCGCACGGACTGCGGCAGCACCAGGTAAGCCCCCATTTACCTTTTTTTCGGAGCTCCGGATCGAGGCTAGGATCCTCTTGGTCTCGATCTGCTTCGTATCAATCCGCAGCTCCCCCGACCCAATCCATCTCCGCCTTTGTCGGAGGCGAATCAGGCCGCCTCACTATTGCTTCTCTGATCCGAAGCGAAGTGGATCACAGCCCTAATAATTTTGTAAAATAGGTAATCATTTTATTTTATACTATAGGGCCAGTTTAAAGTGGTGGGCCTAGGTAACCAATCCTAACCTCCGATCATCCTGGCTGGGGTGTTCAGGATTTGGTAGAGGTGTCTCCCTGCCAGCCTCTGCTGGTGGAGAAGAACTCTGCTGAGGGCGTCTCCACTGGGACATTTCAGGGATGGAATGAAACCACTGCCCTACCAGGGCTCTACTCCAAATCTGGGCTCCTAATTGCCCCTTTTCTGCAGTAGTGGGGGATTTAAACTGAATGTTTTCTGTCAAGTTGAAAAGCCTGGCAAAGCCACCCCATCCCTTCTTCCCAGGCCAGCCTAAGCCAGAAGGGCTTCAGATGTAGTAGTAGATCCATCCCATCAATCTCCCCGAACCCCAGTTCAGAATGCTGTACCCATAATAAATGATAAAGTTGCCAGTTCAATACTCATATGCCATGAATTTGCTATGGGTGTTAGAGAAGCCATCACATCTCACCTCCTACCCTGCAATTTGGGAATAAATAAATACATTTGTTGTGGCCTAATGTACAATCCTTTTCTTAGGGTTACTGAGATAACGTATGTGAACCACTCCAAACACTTTAAAGTCCTATGTACATTTTAAGTATTTTTAAATACATGCCACATATGGCAATAAAATATATAAAACTGTAGTGTTTTCTCTGTTGTAGAGGCAGCCCTGTTTTTAGTTCTCTCTGGACAGGAGTCAAGCTGTTGATAAGTTAGGTCGGTTTTAAAGTGGTTTAATGAAAGCAACCTGTCTAGTTGAGTATTTGAAGTTGAATGAATTCATTTTTGTCTAGGACATATCCTATAAAGCTGTCACTAAGACAGAAACATCTGTGTAGGAGTTTCCGCTTCAAATTTGTGTGAAGTGAGAAGTAACAAACATGTCTTTTGCAGATTGATGAAACATTTCAGAGCCTTACTGGATTTTCAGTTCTGATGCTATGGTGAGATCCAGTGGAGATGGTGAAAGCCTAGAGTATATGTTATGAGTAAGAACACAAATATTGGCCTTTAGATGGCAGCATGTACCTGTTGCATTTGACTTCCTCCAGCAGAAATATATCCTAATTTAAAAATAAAAATAAAAATGAGTGAAATGATTCTATTGGGTTTTGATAGAGCACAAGTGAGAAACATGGAGCCTACCAGCTATGCATGCCTACTGCTGCCCTCCTGCCCCCCAATTGTAAAAAAAACCCAAACCTTTTTTTAAAAGGCATCTGTAGTGGCTATGGAGTGCCAAAAGGCTCAAAATCAGCTTGCAAGCAAACTAATTTTGATGCTTTAGGCACTCAGTAGCCTCTCTGGATGCCATATAACAACAACAACAACAACAATAACAACAACTGTGGTGTGTGTGTGGGGGGGCTGCAGAGTGGGGTCCAGGGGATTAAAACAGCCCCCAGACTCCCAAGGTTTCCCACCCCTGTGGTAGAGAGATCATATCAAGAGAACTCCCTACCCTTCAGGGTCTTACTGTTGATAGTACGTGATTTGAACAAAAATAAAGTACTGTGAACTTCTGTCAGAAACCAATGAACTACAATGTTCAACAAAGTGTATTACAGCTTCGACCTGGACCCAACAAAGCAAAGTAGATCTGAACTAAAGATTAAACTCCAAAAACTCATTCCACCAAATTTATTGGCTGCAGTAAAGAATCAGTATATAGGCAATGGACTCTATCCTCAGACCTTTCATTAACAGTACCACAGACTTTCTCTCTTAAAAAAATAAAAATAAAAATAAAAATCTAAGTGAAGGCTCTCTAACAATCACCATTTTAGTAATATACCAATATACCAACATTTCTCACAAAAATGAACCACAGGTCTTAGAATACATAGAATACATGTAAATTCCATAATACAGCTGCTCCAGTCTCTTGGACAGGGATACACACCTGGAGGATTTGCATTCCTGAACCCATGACACCTACCAAGATAAATGAAGTAACAGACTCCCAATGTTAGAAAGGCACTCAGGTGTGATAAGTAGGTCAGGATAGACAGGCCTAGCAGGGAAAGTGACAAAACATTCCTTTTTTCTACTTCCATTTTTATTGCATCCTTAAAGTCTACAATTTTGATTATGCTTCTCTCATTATGCTTCTTGGGTTGTAGACAGCCTGCCAGCCTGAAATGTCACTGGGAACAGTGAGCCAAACAGAGAAACAGCCCCAGAAACCAAGCCCTGAAACAAACCTTAATGCCAGGCTTTCTTTCATATCTACTTGGGCAATATTGTCATTGGATTGAAAAATATCAACATACCATCAAGGCTGAACTCACTGGTGCAACCTCTAGCTTGTGGAAGTTGGCCAGTGATGTCACCACAAATCAATAATGCTCAGCAATGGTTTGCCTAAAACATCTGAGTCTGTCTCTTCATAAGATAATAAAAAGGCACATATCAGAGTGTATAGGTGGCAAATAGCCATACAGAGAATCCTGTGGCATTGAGTCTCCCAGAACATTCAGTGCCTGATCTCAAGATGACTCCACTGAGAGATTTCCCTCTTTGCCCCCAATCACATATTCAGACAAATGTGAGTTATGTTTGCTCTGTAACACCAAATGAATTGAATAAGATGTCGAGATAGCAAAGTTTTGATTGCAGGGACTGTATTGCATTAGTTTGGCTACCAAAATCTTTGTAAAATGTATATTTTGCTATGAAATGTGAGTAAAGTCAATAACTCTCTGACCTGTTGGAAAATCCACCAGTAAAATCATTCAATTTTTAAACAATATTTCTATACTCTTTTCCTTGGCCAGATCTATACTTTGTGTTTTATTCCACATTAAGAATGTGGAATAAAAAGCAGGAAATAACACTATAAAAGCAGTGTATGGAATGTATAATGTGCCCCAACAGTTATCAGTGCACTTCAATACCGCTACAAAGCAGTAGTGTAGATCTAGCCCTTGAAGTAAGGCTTAAGCTGGTGAAGATTTGCTTCTTATTGGATTGCCAGTCACTCAATGTCACTCAGTGTGCTCAATGGTAGAGCACATTAATAGCATGCAGAATCTCTGATCCTACCAGTTTTATTTATTTTATTTATTTAAAACATTTGTATCCTGCCCTATATCACTAGGATCTCAGGGCAGTAAAGGATTATTTTATTTATTTATTTGTTTATTTATTTAAACATTTATATACTGCCCCATAGCTGAAGCTCTCTGGGCAGATTATTTTTATTATTTATTTATTTATTTATTTATTTATATCCTGCTTTTTCCCCAGTACTGGGACTCAAGGTGGTTTACAAAATTAAAACATGTACAATTAAAACATATAAATATAAATTTATAAAAGTTAAAATAGAATTAAACCTACAGTAAAATTAAAAACATGTTAAAATTTTAAAAAACAGTAACAGTTAAAAAAGGGGGAGGGAATCCAATACAGGCCTACCCAGTTGAATTTTAAGACGCCTTTTTTAATGGTGTGCTGCTTTTAATGATGCACTGGTTTTAAATGTTTGAATTAGTTGTATGTATTTTATGGTGTTTTTATTTGTGTTGTACCCCACCTCAATCCAGAGGGAGAGGCGGGTAACAAATAAATAAATAAATTATTATTATTATTATTATTATTATTATTATTATTATTATTAACACAGGTCCAGAGTAGCTCCAAAAGCCTGCTGAAACAAAAAAGTTTTTGCCTGCCTCCGAAAGTGTAGCACAGAGGGAGCCAGCCTAGCCTCCCTGGGAAGGGAGTTCCAGAGCCTTGGAGCAGCCACCGAGAAGGCCCTCTCCTGTGTACCCATCAGGTGTGCCTGGGATGTTGGTGGGACTGAGAGAAAGGCCTCCTCAGAAGATCTCAGAGCACGGGCAGGCTCATATGGGAGAATACGATCTTTCAGATAACCTGAAACCGAGCTGTAAAGGGCTTTATAGGTGATAACCAGTACTTTGAATTGTGCCCGGAAACAGACCAGAAGCCAGTGAAGCTGTTTTAACTAGGGGTGTGCACGGACCTCCACTCCGCTTCACTTTAAGATCCGCCATTTTCGGATCAGCCCGCTCCGCCCCGCCCCCACTCCGCCTGTGCCCACTCCGCTCCGCTCAGAGCTCTGGATCCGGATCGGAGCTCCGGTCCCCCCCATAGGGGGGGTTACCGGGCCCTGCCGCCATCGCCGCACATTGGGCCACGGCGGCAGAGCCCGGTAAGGAGGAGGGGGGGCCTTCCCTGCTTCCATCCGTGGTCCGTCGCCGTCTTCAATTGAGCCCGTGGTTCCACCAGGAAGTCTGGGCCTCAAGTGCAGCCCAGACTTCCTGCTGGAACCACGGGCTCAATTGGAGACGCTGATGGACCCGCGGACGGAGGCAGGTAAGGGAGAGGAGGGGGGGTTTACCGGGCCCTGCCGCTGTCGCCCCACTTACCTTTCCAGCGGAGCTCCGGATCGAGGCGAAGGATCCGCCTTCACCTCGATCCTCTTCGCCATGCTCCGCCGGCCATCCAATCCTCTTCGCCTTCGCCTTAAGGGCAGGCGAAGCCCCCCGCTCCGCTACTGCTTCTCCGCTCCTAATCGGAGCGGAGCACATGCCTAGTTTTAACAGGGGAGTTGTATGCTTCCTGTAACCAGCCCTGGTCAACAATCTGGCTGCAGCTCTTTGAACCAGCTGAAGTTTCCGAACAGTCTTCAAAGGCAGCCCCACGGAGAGCGTGTTACAGTAATCCAATCAGGATGTAACTAAGGCATGTGTCACCATGGCCAAGTCCGACATCTCAAGGAACAGGCGCAGTTGGCGTACTAGCTTTAACTGTGCAAATGCACTTCTGGCCACTGCTGAAACCTGGGCATCCAGGCTCAGGGCTGAATCCAGGTTTACAAAAGATCTTACTGGAAAATATTTATTCCAGTCAAAATAGTCAGTAATAAACTGGATGAAATAATGTCTGTCTCAGTATATCTGTCCACAACTGCCCACATTTCTAATGACATGTGCAATGTTGTGGTGCATATTCCTGGTATATCACCATCCTAATATTTGTCCTTTTTGAAATTTGTTGTTAACCTTCTGTCAGGGTGCTTTTCTAGCATTGTCGTTCTTCAGGGTTCAGCTCCCTTTTCAAGGTCTCTAGAAGTTAAGTCTCCAAGTGAGTGGTGATGGCAGGTGCACTTGAACACAATGGGGAATGCATGCACATTAATGCTAAGGCACTATGCAGTGTGCAAACTGAGGCTCAATCCAGACAAGATGAAGATACTGCTGGTTGATGATTTATCGACCTGAAAGTGTGGAGTTAATTTTGTTCTAGATGGGATTGCACTTCCTCTAAAGGATCATTTTAGCAGTCTGGGTTGCTTATTAATCTAGCATTGTTTTGTGATGCTGCTGAATTTCATAATAATTCGGCTCATTGGTCAAAACCCGTCTGTTAGTAATGACTACACTTGCAGAAAGCCTGGGTTGATGTATTATGAATTTATGATTAAGTTCAGAATTGATTGCGAGCTTTGGAACATGTGCAGTTAGTCATTCTACTACTTAGACCCCCTCCCCTCGCAGAACTCACTTGAAGCAGTGTCCTTAGCCGCCTCTCTTCATCATTGCCACTGCAGCTCTGGCTCTAGCTCTGAGAGGGAGAGGACATCACGAGTCCATCTTCATACCAGCGATCAGTAATGGTGAGCAAACATCACATGACATCATCACAGAGGCAGGCCCTGTCAAAACAACCAGTCAGAAAGGAGATACATAATGTGGTGATACACAACATGATGGCACACTACACAATCCCAAACTACAGCTTCCAAGATGCACCTTGATATTGGGCATGCACAAAACTCATATACAAGGAATGAGATTTCATATTAAAGGAGAACTCTTGTCTGAACTCATATGGAGAATTCTCTTCTTTCCAGGTAAATAACAAATTCACTGGAGGTAAGCTCGCCTGGCACTATCATTGTCATTAGAGGCTCAAGTGACCTCTGTGGCTTACAGACCCTTTTATCATTTTCAATTGATATTCTAGCTATGACCGCCAGATGTACACTAAGCAGGATATATCACTTTGGAAATGTTTTGAAAACTGAATATGGAGTGTGTCCTGGGCCCCAACAGTTGTCACTACTGTTATAAACTGTTTTAAAGCAGTAGTGTAGATCCTGCCCTGATGGAAACAGCTCAGCCACAATTACCCATGCTCTGCTAACCTCCATTTGCGCAGTGTTGTTTGTGGGGCTGCCTTTAAAAACAGTTCAGAAACTGCCATTGATCCAGAATAGGGCTGCAAGGTTGCTAATTGGAACAGGAACATATTATGTGTTTTCTTCGCTATACTCACTCCCACTTGGCTTAAAGTGCTGGTTTTAACCTTTAAAGCCCTTAACAGCTTGGGACAGGTTACTTGAAAGACCATGTTCTCCCATCTGTACCTACCATAAAGGCCTTCTTTAGAGTTCCTGTTCTGAGTTGCCCTACCTAATGAGATAAGGCCAATGATTATGAGGAAAACAGCCTTTTCAGTGGTGGCAGTCCAGCTTGGAATGGTGTCACTTTTATGTTTTTTTCTCAGCACCTGGTGAAGGCCATTCTAAACCCTTTAAAAACCAAAAACCAAACTTGGGCTCCCCAGTTGTTGTTTTTTTAAAAATTGATTTTATTGCAGGATAAAAGAAGAAACGACCTTGACCCTGTTCAGATGACACACTAAATCATGTTGGTTAACCAATTTGGGCTAATTATGAAGGCTTAGCATGTCATGTGGAAGGCATTTGCCTAACCATGGTTGCTGTATAACAACATTCTAACCATCTTCACTATGCTTCCATGGTTGTGTGCAACAGAACTATGTGTGGTTAGCGGTAACCACAGTGAGATGTGGTTAGCATAACCACGACCCCCAAAGTATCTTCTGAACAGGGTCTATGACAGATGACGGGAACAGCTGCAGTCAACAATGCATAACAGTGAAGGGGGTGGGACTTATAGAGTGATCCTTGGGATGATCATAAGGGTGTTAGAAGCATACCCTTGTTTTCATCTGTGAAATATTGTAAATTACGGTATTGGGGCGCTTCCTATGTTGATATCATTAAGGTAAATGGCAGGTTAAGTGGCAAAATAAAATCTTCATTAAAAATCAAACTAAGTAAGCATATAATAAATTTCCATTTAATTTTTTTACTTGAGGCGAAGGCAGAAAAATTCCATGTACAGAAGAAATTGGATGGGTGATTTAATTTTACTTCAATACTGGTGATGGGACAGTGTCTTTCACCAAAACTTCAGGCAGCTGGCTCATTTGGGGGGTACAGGCCAGGCCATGTGGCACACACAGTTGTATGCTCAACAGGTGAGCAGGGAGCTCAGGAGTAAAAGTCATGGGACTGTTGCTCCTGTCCCAAAGATCTGCCACCTGAGGTGTTTACCTCACTCTATCTTATGTTAGGGCCAGCCTGTTTTTTTTTAAAAATAACTCTACATTACAAACTTACCTCTGGCTACCAAAAGCCAGCCCAAAGAGAAAGATTTTACAGTGCTTCTGAAAGAGGCTCAAGCCCACACTTTGGCAAGGATTTAGGAAATTTCTTTATTCCTTCCGACTTGATGAAAGCATAATTGATTAGGACTTTGCCTTCAACCAATATAAATGGAATTCCAGTACAAAACACTTAGTGAATGTACCTCCACTGCCATGTCAAAGGGATCATAAACTGTCCCGTCATTAAATAAAATGGAGTAGTCTGCCAAAACAGGCTCAGTGTAAAATATGATCCAACAGAGTCTTTCAAATATCGTGGGAAATAGGCAAGGCAAAGCAAGGCCAAGTTTGTGTGCATGTGTGTGTATTTTTTTTTTAAAAAAAGGATTATCCTTGTAAAAATGTGTGGGCTTCCCTCCCTTAACCCCCAACCTTTTGTGGTATTTACACAGAAACTATTCAGGTACATGACTTTTCAAAGAAGTTTCAATTTCCTCTCAGATATTTTTGCAAATCCTTTCAAACAGCCGTCGACAGAAATCCAGCTACTCCTGCCATGAATGACCTTCACTGTTTGGAACGTGGAGAGTAAACAAACATTTACTCTACCGCGAAGCCACGCTGTGCATTACAGACCTGTGATGGTTTATTAGAAACAAATCGCTTGCCTCGACAACAGCGATGACTTCTTGAAAGCCAAATAATTTTTTTAATTATGAAATCAATCCCTCGATGCCCTCAAAAAACCAGAAATGCTAAACACTCGCAGGCTAGGTCAACAATGTAGATTACGTCAGGTTTAGCATGAGACAGACAAGGCATGACTCAATGGTTTCCCCCTCCCAGGTATGTTTGCGTTTTTTGAAATGTTTGTTTTACCTTTCAGGTCACTAGTTTCCATACATTCCTGGTGTCTTAGAGGTGCAGAGAAGATTTCGCAAACACTGCTCTTAAAAGAGAGTGTATGATAAATATTTGTTCAGCTGATTAAAACAATTTTACATTTATTTAATGTTTGAAATGTAAGCAGCATGCTGGGAATGGAAACCCTCTCCCCCCCTCTTTATAAACATCCACATTCAGTCCTCATTAGAAGAGCCACCATTAGAGCCACTGTATTCAGGGTACTTCTACCTAGGTGCACCAGTACTACAGACAACTTTAAATAAACATTGCTTTTTAATTTTTTTATAAGTGCCTGACCACCAGTCTAACATGAGTAAGATTTCAATTGCTAATAGAAATCAGTGGCAAAGATATTAGCAAGATCCTAGGGAAACATAGATACCACGGTGCTTTATTCAGAACTATCTGTAGCCATAACTGCCATATATCTTTGACTTCACCCATTCTTATCCAACAAGCCTGATGCCTGAAACTAGAGCCAGTTGCAAATAGCTTCTTGGAATTCTCCACCATTTGTGGGCAGCGAAATTGGTGGGAGCATTTCAGTGAATTTTTCCGTGGAAGGAGAACTTCTCCAACAATTTCACAGAGGTGGGCTCATCCTTAGCACTGGCAGTAACTCACCTCCTCCTCCTCCTTCTAGTGTGTGTGTGTGAGTGTGTGTGTGCACGCACATACACACACGCAGGTGCTTTAAGTGGCAACAGGAGTAACTGTGTGAGCACCCTGGCCACCATTTTGCACCCTCCACAAGGTACCAGTCCAAGCATCACTATTTAGGGGAAATAGCAGCTGCCATAATTTTTTTTAAAATGGTGCAGAATATTCAGAGAAAATTCTTTGGAGATCAGTTGCCTCCCCTCTACCTGGAACTCCATCTCCTCATTCAGATTCATCCTTAGAATTCTTGCTTAGCTATCTTAAGTGTGTGTAACTTCATTTTCTCACATTTATTTATTTATTTATTTATTTATCATATTTATACCCCGCTCCTCAGCCAAAAAAGGCTCTCAGAGCGGCTTACACTTAGCAAAAAAGACAGTCCCTGCCCTCAGGCTTACAGTCTAATAAAGACATGACATACAAGGAACAGGAGTTCAGGAGGAGGGAGGGGGGAGGAGAGAGAGAGAGTCCAACAGGAGAAGGCCATGATGTTTCTTCTGCCTGCTCCTATCCCCTTGCTCTTTCTTCTTCCCCACAGGGCCAAGATGACAGTTTGCCCTGTGGGGGTGGGGGAAGAGTCCAAAAGGAGCAGGCCATGATGTTTCTTCTGCCTGCTCCTGTCCCCTTGCTCTTTCTTCTTCCCCACAGGGCCAAGATGACAGTTTGCCCTGTGGGGGTGGGGAAAGAGTCCAACAGGAGCAGGCCATGATGTTTCTTCTGCCTGCTCCTATCCCCTTGCTCTTTCTTCTTCCCCACAGGGCCAAGATGACAGTTTGCCCTGTGGGGGTGGGGAAAGAGTCCAACAGGAGCAGGCCATGATGTTTCTTCTGCCTGCTCCTGTTCCCTTGTTCTTTCTTCTTCCCCACAGGGCCAAGATGACAGTTTGCCCTGTGGGGGTGGGGGAAGAGTCCAACAGGAGAAGGCCATGATGTTTCTTCTGCCTGCTCCTGTTCCCTTGTTCTTTCTTCTTCCCCACAGGGCCAAGATGACAGTTTGCCCTGTGGGGGTGGGAGAAGAGTCCAATAGGAGCAGGCCATGATGTTTCTTCTGCCTGCTCCTGTCCCCTTGTTCTTTCTTCTTCCCCGCAGGGCCAAGATGACAGTTTGCCCTGTGGGGGTGGGGGAAGAGTCCAACAGGAGCAGGCCGTGATGTTTCTTCTGCCTGCTCCTGTCCCCTTGCTCTTTCTTCTTCCCCACAGGGCCAAGATGACAGTTTGCCCTGTGGGGGTGGGGGAAGAGTCCAACAGGAGCAGGCCGTGATGTTTCTTCTGCCTGCTCCTGTCCCCTTGCTCTTTCTTCTTCCCCACAGGGCCAAGATGATAGTTTGCACTGTGGGGGTGGTGGAAGAGTCCAACAGGAGCAGGCCGTGATGTTTCTTCTGCCTGCTCCTGTCCCCATTTACTTCTTGATACCTTTGTCCTTCCTCTAGCAAGTAAGGTGGTCAGGTGGCCCTCTGGCAAGAGCCAACCAGATGGCAAGGAGGGTGGCCAGATATCCTACTTTACAGAGGACACTACTCTATTTGAAGGCATCATCTATTTGAAGGGCCGTCTAGTCCAAGTGTGGTTACAAATAAAGAGCCATAAGAAGTTGCCCATCAACAATTAGTTTCTGGACAGCAGACTGAGCAAGAACACAGGACACCTGGTCCCAGTCTTACACATTATGTTGATATATTGCATTTCTATATCAATTATAGTCATTCTTTCTCATGTGCAGCTCTCTTTCTCTAAATTAGCATATTTAAATATTATGCAAATCTATGTGATTTTTTTTTATTTTTTGGTGATGTGCAAATACCCACCCTATATGGTGGTAAAGGACAGAGGGTAAAGCCCATGCTTTCTAGAAATGGTTGGGAAGCAGTGCTGGATCTGAGTGAGTAGTAGGGACCATAGCTCCGGTGTTTTAGGTTTAGAAGTTATAAGTTCCTAATCAAAGCAGGCAGGTCTGATTCCAATCTGTGTGGCCCATTTGGTGGCAATCCAGTTTCAATCCCTGGTATCTCCAGGTAGGGCAAGAAACAATTTTGCCTGAAAACCTGGAGAGCCACTGCCAGTCAGTGTCGACAATATTGAGCGAGATAGACCCATAGTCTGACTCAGTATAAGGCAGAACCTATGTTCCTAAGTGTGCATTTGCTGACAGGCCCCACTGATGCCAATGGGGCTGTTAGTCCCTCAGTGCACAATGCTGACAGAGATGTCCTGACTCCATCATCACCTTTGTGGCAAGGGCATGTATTCTCTTTTGTAGAGAATAGAATGCCCTTCACCCAAGAGCTAGTCTCTATTTCAGAGCATATACTCAGTCAGGTACCCAGGGACCTCTTATCTCTTCCTCTTTTTCTTCTGTCTTCTCCATTGTCACAATTTAAGTAGTAAACTCCTCATGAGCAAGGATCCTCCTCCTCCTCCTCCTTCTTCTTGTAAACTCCTTGTGGGTAGGGATGTTGTTGTTTTATGAAACTCTGAAGATTCCTTATACATTGATAGCAGAACTGTATAAAATAAGTGCATATTAATAGTTGAGATTGATTTGGTCATCAGTGCCTTCAACAATGAAAAAAGTGAGGAGAAATGAAGCAGGTGCCTAACCATATTGTAACTTCAAAAATCATTGAAGACATTCATCTAACATCACTGGGGCTGTGCTATCTGGAAAGAATTATAGTCATTTGTGGTGTACAGCAGGTTCTGCAGAAGCTTTCATTGAGATGACAATCTTGTAATGAGGAAACTGCAAACCTCCCTCATAGAAAAGGTGCCAAATCCTGCTGGGTGCTCTTACAAACACCCACAGAGATCTAACAGAACTCATTTGTTCTGTATTACACACTAGTTAGTTAACTTAAAAATACTTTTCAAGAGCAATTATTCCAGAAACCAGTGATTGGTTGCAAATGTTCTAGTCACGACATTTGCCAGAAGTAAATTAAAAGCAAGGCTGTGTGTTATATTTTCATGTGCAAATATTTGTTCCAGGAAAATGGTTCCTGTTCAGCTTGCAAGTGTCAAGCACATCTGTTCAGCATGACAAGCACATAGCTATCATTTCATAGTTGTCACTACCCTGGAAGAGTTCATAGGTTCTAGAACTTCATGACGGTGTTTTAGGTTTAGAAGCTATAAGTTCCTAATCAAAGCAGACAGGTCTGAATCCAATCTGTGTGGCCCATTTGGTGGCATTCCATATCTCAGAACCATTGGCTATATCAAGGGTTCCCAATCTTTTAGAGCTTGTAGACACGTTTGGGACTTTGAAAACACATCAAGGGTGCTCTCACAAAATGACTGCTATGAGGAGACTTCCATCCACAGAATGACTGCCACGGTGGGTGTAGACAATCATAAAATGCCCATTTCCCAGAAGTCAAGCTGATTAGGCTAAAAGAAAACTAACTTGCCTAAGGAATAATGGGCTTAAGTTACAGGAAGGGAGATTTTGGCTGACTGTTAGGAAAAAAACTTCCTAATGGTGAGAGCAGCCAGAAAATGGAACCAACTGCTTAGGGTGATGCTGTGCTTTCTGCTGGAGATATTCAAGCAAAGACTGGACAACCATGTGTCAGAGATGCTTTAAGTTGAATTCATGCAGTGAGCTGGAGCTGGGCTCGATGGCCTAAATGGCCCCTTCCAACTCTATGATTCCATGATTCTAAGAACCAAAATACAAGGCAGAGGCGGGTTCTGAGTTTCAGAACACAAAACCATTCTTTTGAACCCACAGTGTTGTGCTCCATCAATTAATTCATGAAATGCACACTTTGAAACAAAACACTGCTCTGCAGTCACCCACCATTTTTATTTTCTAAGAATGTCCCCAAGGACCTTTATTCCTGGAAATAAAGATGGTGCACCTCTGGAGGCTAACACTTCACTTTGCAACATGCTGGCCTTATTGTTGTTGTTGTAGAAAATCTTTAGAAGTTTTTTTAAAAAAAAAAAAATCAGGAGGGCTTGGGAGCCTGGTAGGCAACAAGGAAGGTGTTCCAGGAAAATGGTTCCTGTTCAGCTTGCAAGTGTCAAGCACATCTGCTCAGCATGACAAGCACATAGCTATCATTTCATAGTTGTCACTACCCTGGAAGAGTTCATAGGTTCTAGAACATCATGACAGTGTTTTAGGTTTAGAAGCTGTAAGTTCCTAATCAAAGCAGACAGGTCTGAATCCAATCTGTGTGGCCCATTTGGTGGCAATGCATATCTCAGAACCATTGGCTATATCAAGGGTTCCCAATCTTTTAGAGCTTGTAGACATGTTTGGAACTTTGAAAACACATCACGGGTGCTCTCACATTTGGTGTCCATGGGCACCCTGTTATGGATCTCAGGGCTACATGATGCCTATGATTAAGATTAGGTAAGTGTTAGCCAGGCTAAGAATAGAAATATTGACAAGTTAATTATCTGGCCAGGGTTGCATCCCTATACAGACTATTAAGTACACTGGTGATGATTTTTGCTAGTCACTCCCTCTCCTGAACAATTGATTGGCAGGATTCTGGCATGGGTTATGCCCATTCAATCAGCACTAGTCACTCGATCAAGCTGTGGAATTGTGCATTCAGTATATGATTCCCCATGTTGTTTTTGCTGCAAAGCCATCCTCTGGAAATTGCATATGTATGACTCTTAGCTAGATCAGGACATATGCTTGTAATAGGATCAACTTGCATTCCAATGTGACAGCATTATATTTCATGGGTCAAAATGGGCCATTGTTTTATATTCCTTATTGTCCATTGTGTAATGGCTTCTAATTTTTAGAGCAATGTCTAGCTTGCTTTACACAGGTTATATTAAGAACACCCTTTACCTCCCCTGCGATATTCTGTGCATCATTTCTGAGTATGCTAGAAACTTAATTTGAAGGAAAACATGGCTGAAAGGCACATTTACATTCACATTTAAAGCTTGAGGCATCTTATCACCTGTAAATCAATGCATGCTTTTCCTCCCTGGAGCATATTATCTGTCCACCATCATTACCGTAGAGCAGCAGCTTTTTTTGCACTGAAACTGTGCCATCAGCCATAATAATTGCGAATGGAAATGAAGATCATTGCAATGGAATGAGCCTTTCCTATGGGCAGATAAATGTGTGCTAGCTGATGCCATGGTGAGGTTATCACAGGGGCTGTTCCACATGCAATGAAGAGGCAATTGTTGTTAGGATTACTGGGAAAAAGCAAAGATCTCCCCACCCTCCCCAAGAAGCTGGGAAGTTGGACTGGACAGATCTTCAAAGAGAGGATAAAGTAAAGGACAGTTGTCTGTATGAAGAGCTACCTGAAGTGTACCCATCAACAGCACTTTGACAGCAGACTGAGGTCACCTAGTCACAGTCATTCATTTATTATATTTCTATACTGCTCCATAGCCAAAGCTCTCTGGGCGGCTCACAAAAATTAAAATGCCCTCTTTTTCCCACAAGCAGCCAACCTACATGGAGCACCCAAGAAGAACAGAAGCAATGGGACAGAATGCTTGATTTGCAAGTTGCACACTTTCATTTTTAAGGGGGCTGATGGAAGAGGCCTTCCCCAGGCACCTCCCAAATCTTGAAGCTGACAATTAAAATGAACTTTCCCAACCCAATATACTAGAAGATCTAAGGCATTACAAGGTGATTTAGGGCTACTTCATCTTCAGTTTCACTTTTGCCTCCATTTCAATGTTTTAAGCTTAATTTATTTGTTTTTTCATCCTAAATATGAAAAAGAAATGCCCAAATTTTGGTACATGCTTATCAAAGATGAACTGAACTGAATTCTCAACCATCTGCCCTGCCCAAATTTAGCAGGTGCTATTCCCAGCATGGTAGCTTCCTTCCATATCACTGTTAAAAATGAGAAACCCGTTTGGTACTGGCAACTTTAACTCAGCAGTAACTTGGTTGCATACACAAGTATTTGGACCGAGGCGTTTAAGATCAAACACTCCAACCCCAGGGACTGGTTGGACGAATCTGTCAATTTCAGTTTCACCCAGGCTTGATTTTTTTTTGTTTAAAAAAATCTCAAGTTCTTCTCAGGTCAAATATGGAGAAATTTGTGGGTTTGGGTAGATTTTTTTTAATGAAAAACGAATTGAAATGAAGTTCTCAACTAGCCCTGCCACTGGATGGAATGCATTCTGTACTTGGGAGTCCATTTCTGAATGAAAAACTCATACACATGGCTTCAGTTATGAAGGTTGCTCATATTTATAAATCATGTCTCTTTCCTTCATCTTTCTGGTGGTACATCCTTCGCCTTGCTTTCTTTTTATGTGCAGGTCTGTATAAAAAACTAGGAAACAGAGCTTTGTAATCAAAACGTTTGCAAACTTTTCACGGTACCATTGCTAGCAGCACTGCTTTTAATATAAAGACAATTTCACACTAATTGAGTGTTAGAAGGAAATTAATTGTTTTTCTGCGTTACCAAAATAAAAATAATAATTAAAAAAGCATTTCACATATATCACCTTCTGCTAGATTTCAAATGTGTAGACAGTTCATTAATGTAATTTAGTCACTGAATATACTTTTACAGCACAATTCTATATGTAAGTCCCATAGAGTTCAATGTGTTTATTGCCAGTCATTTGAGTATAGGATGGCAGCCTAAATGTTACCAGGGATGGACAAATCTGTCAGTTTTGCCTTCTCCCACATTTGAATGTTTTAAATCTCCTGTTGTTTCCATCCTGGATATGAAGAATGTTGCAAATTATGGTAAATTCTCATAATCCCCCCCCCCCAAAAAAAACCCCTAAATCCTCACCAATCTGATCTAACCAAATTCAGTAAGTACAGCTATTCCCAGCATGGACAGAACCATGTTGTAACTAGCTGCCATGTAGCTGTTAAAAATGAGGACCCTGACATAAAAGTAGAAGTGACACCCCTTATTCAGCACCACTGTCTGCATGCACAAGGATTCACACCCAGACTTTGAAGAACTAAACATCCTCAGCTTTCTGCTGGGCTGGACAAAACTCTCAGTTTTGCTTTCTCCCACAATCAATTTTTTTGGTGTTTTTTTTTTAAAAGTTCAAGCTCTTTCTTTCCTCTTTATGAAGAGATTTGTGTACTCTTGGTAAGTTCTTATTGAAAACCGAACCTAACAAAATTCTCACCCATCTCCAGATGTGACATTCTGTTCATACATGTGTCAGGCCACTCACAAGAACAACTGTTGAATGAAAATGGAAAATGGAAAAAGAGGGTGAAGGACATTCCAGCCCACTTGATAGTTCAGCTTAGCAAAAGCAAAAGATGACAACAGGTTTGCAGCCTTGCCAGTGTTGTGGCAGGCTTCCACCCTGCCTTTTCTCAGCCTAGGCCTCAGGGCAAGCCAATGTTTTCTGCAATTTCCTACCATAATAGCAAGAGAATTTAGCAGTAATGGATAACTAGGGAGAAAATTAAGCAGTTTGCTTAGACACAGAAACGAAGCCAGAAAATATTTGGCCTTGTGTAAGGCTTCAAATTCATTGTCAATTCATTAGTATAATTTAGTCCTTGCATAAGCCTTTGGAGTGATAAATTGTACTAATACATTTGAAATGCCAGCTGCAAGAATAACACACTCTGAGTGGTGAGTAAAATTTAAAAGATGAGAATAGAATAAATCCTTCATTTTCATCTGGTCAGATGAAGATTTATTAGAGCCTTTGCAAAGAACAGTCCATCTGCTTACTGTAAATTGACAATATTAAGGGGGGGGATGAAGGACTAAAGCTGCATTTGTAAAATGAGCATTTTACTCAGTATGGATATTAACTACCCAGCCACCCCTACGCCCAAATCAAAGTGAAGCACACTGCTTTATTGGCCTAAAGAGTAGTATGTCACAGGAAGACTGAAAGAGCTTTTAACATCTAAATTAGTTTCTCCTTTTTCCTAGAGCTGGTGGGCGGTGTAACATTAGAACTATGGGCATCGTCATAATTATGATGGGTTTTCTATACTTTCATTCATGTCACTGGCTTCTATTGAAGTAAAAGGCTTCCATTTCCATTCTGAAGGAAATGGGCTGCCATTTGAAATGTGGAGCTCCACCTGATTTCCTCACCCCAGACACTGGCGGGGAGCACAGTGACAGGCGAAGAGGCAATGTTTGTCTGAGGCACCTCAGTTCATCCCCCCTCCACTTTCAATTTCCTCTGCCTGTCAGATCATAACTGAAGGAAGCAGATATGATGAGCAAGCAGTAGCCATGTCTGGGGTGGGTGAGAAAGTGGAAAATCCTTTAGCCTGGAAGTGGGGAGATGGCAGTGCCTGTAAGCCTCTGCGTACTTTGCATCAGAATTTTTGAAAACAAACGTTTGGAAACCCAAGGGAAGCACCGACAGAAGTTGGATATGACAAGCCATAGCAGGTTTTAAGATGGGGATGAGCTCTTCTGGTGCTCCTCATATTGAAGACACAGGCATCAAGCTTTGCCACATGATCTGCTCTGGCCTATTGGTCTTCAGGAGGCTGTCAGTGTTCTTCTGGAAGTTTCCTTCTTTGGCCAGAGTTTAGCAGGGTTTCTATTTAACATCATTGTTATATTCAACATTGGCTGCAAACATGAGGAACAAGGAATGCAGAGTGCAGTGTGTCAGGATGGCAGTGATTCCTGCCCATGTAATGGTTGCTTTCAGTCAATCAGGCTGTCTTTACTATGGACTTTTAACCCACACCTTTCCTGAGGCTTCTGCTTCTGGATTCTTTGCAGGATTAAAATCAGCTCATTTGCATGCTTTTCTCCTCTGGATTTCGTCTTCTTCTTTGCCTTTCTAGCTGCTCCATTATACAACCACTAGGCGGCAATGTGGTATAGCGAAATTGTGCAATTACACAAGATTTCTATGGTGTTATAGAGGCTATTCAGAAAAAAATGCCACACTTTCCCTATTAAGAAAAAAAATCCCCTATGATAATGGTCACAAAGCACCGAGGAGGACCTAGAGGATGATGACATCATGTAAAGGACCAGCAAACTACTGGGAGTAAGTAATCATGACTGCACAATTAAATTGTTATACAGAAAGGCTCTATAATTCCACTGATGCACACCTTCAATTGATTTCCAACAATTAGGATCGTTAGCACTGCTATTGTGCGTAGCAACTGGCAGTGCACTAATTTGGACCAAATGTCCCTGACCAGTGTCAAGCTCTTCTCTTTTTGGCTGAGACCTAGGAATGCAATTAGGTTATCCTTAATTATGTGGACTCAAGACTTTTTAGAAGTAAGATTATGAAGACCATATAAATACTAGGGATGGATGAAAGCCACCCAGTGCTGATTTGCATACATTTTCTTATAAAATTAGATGAATTGAGGCAAAATGTGTCATAGCTCATTGCGTCTAAGATTGTAATTGAACTGAAATAATGAAATAATTAAATGTGTGCTGATCAAGCAGAGTGTAGCTCCCCAGCTGGTCTCACCAAATGAGGAATGTAAAACAGAAATTAGGAAGATGATCCTTTACAGACTAACATGGCTAACCCTCTGGAATTTGTCATCTTTTACTGGATTGTCTCAAGCTGTATTTTTCTTTTTTGTGGGTCTGGGATTCTTCAGTACTCCTTCCACACACTTCCCAGTCTTGTGCTGGACTTAAAATGCTTTTAACTCCTTATCGCATGTCAATTTTATTTTCTGCCTTCACTGCTCAATAGCGAAGCTTTCATGTGAATGAACCCCCAACAGGATGAGGTTTATATTTAACCATGATGTGAAGATTTGCTTTTGATCATTCTTTAAAATGAATCCAAAAGGGTCTTCCCCACCCTCCCCCACCCTCCTATACACAAATTTAATTTAGTATCGAATGCGATTAGGCTGCTTTATTTCTAAAGTTAGCCAGTGCCTGTTATCGCGTTAAAGTTTAACACCAGTATTCAAAATGATAACAACATATCCTAAATAACCTTTCACTGGGGAGTAGATCTGGGGAAAGCAAGATATTGGAACTAACTCCCCAAAGCCGTCAAATTGATCTATTTTTATTAAGGACAGGGGGAATGTGAAGGAGAAGTGATTTTGATTGTCTGTAACACTTTAAGTGCGAGTAGAGAATGAATGGAGCGATGTTGCTCAGTAGTGAATTCCTATATGTTAGTGTTAATATTCCTGACTGCTGGTTAAGCATGAATGACAGAATTGATTCTAATCACCCCCACCCCTGCAAATGCACCGCCCACTGAGTAAGTAACCAGCTCAGCTACCTCCCAGTGTATAAGCAGCTGGTGCTCCTGTTCCCCAGATTTTTTCTAGGAAACAAGGAAGAAAACAAGGAAGGAAGGAAGGAAGGAAAGAAAGAAGGGGGAAGGAAAAAAGGAAATGATAAGGAAAGAAGAAAGAGATAATGAGAATGAATAATAAAAATGCTGATTTAAGGAAACATTTGCTTACTGGAAGATCCAGATGACCAGGTGATCCAGTTCAATAGAAGATATCTCTGACTTTTTGTTTTGTTAAAATGTTGTATAAAACCTTTTCCTCCATTTGTCCTGATGCAAAGCTTCTATGTGAGGCCACATTCAAAAGAAAGCTGCGTTGAAGGGGGAGAAATGACAGAGAAAATTCACCACATGGTGATATTTACCTATCAAAAATGAATGTTTTACCTCACCCTTCTGATTGAGGCACAATGGCTTAAATCCAACAGAATTACACCAAGCACAACTGGACCTTCTTCCTCTCCCCTCCTCTCAGCAACCCTTCATGCTACTGGGAAATCTGGGCCATGTTGATGCTCTGCCTCTGATTCCCCCCCACCAAACCCACAGCATTGCTGCTGCAAAGTGGAGCCTATAGAGTTAAATGGCGGGGGGCACAGGCCATCCTGCCTGGGAAAAATTGGAGTGCTGGCTTTCGTGTGGGGAGCAAATATCGAGAGGCCCACTGAAAGAAGAGAGCAATATAACTCTCTTGCCACAATGTACAGTCCGGGGTTAAGAAAGCGGGCATACCAGTTGAATTGCCCTTATTTTCATTCCCCCACTTACATCACAAGGCGGCCATTACAAGTAGGGTGACCATATGACCGGATTTGCCTGGATTTGTCCGGGTTTTTGATGGCAAATCCAGGAGGGGGAGGGGAAATCCGGATATTTTTTTTTTGCAAAGAGCAGCTCTAATGGGAATTAACAAAAATGCTTTTAACTCCATCATTTTTTAAGATAAAGACATGAACCTTGGCACAATGGTAGCTCTTAGGAAGGGCTTTAGTCATACCAAATTTGAAACAAATCTGTCCATCCATTGATTTTTTAGGAATTTTTTTAAAATTGAGGTTTTAAAATTATTATTTTTAAAATCATCATTTTTAAAGATAAAGAGATGAAACTTTGCACCATGAAAGGATTTAGGTGGAGCTTTAGCCACACCAAATTTGAAACAGATCTGTTCATTCATTGATTTTTTAGGAATTTTTTTATAAATGAGGTTTTAAAATTATTATTTTTAAACTGTCATTTTTAAAGATAAAGAGCTGTTTGCCTGTTTGGCTGCAAAGGGGAAAAAGAGCAAATGTGGGGCACCATGATAGCTTTTAGGTAGAGCTTTAGGCATAGCAAATTTGAAACAGATCTGGGGGCAGTAGCAAACCCTGTTAACAACAACAGCAGCTTGCAATGAGTGAAGATACAGTCAGAAAAGATATTTGAGGGAAGGGGAGAATGTAACACACAGAGTATAGCAAAAGCTTCAAAGTACAGCAAAACCTACAAAAGTAGGAGTGAGTGAAATTAATTTCAGATACATTGAATCTCTCACTTGTTCTTTATTTCAGTGATTTTAACATGTTATGTAGAACAGATTTGTCTTAAATGTGTGCTGTAAAATCAGACATGTGACCAAGGCTATGTTCGGGTGGGCACGCCCCTTTGGTACTGGAGATGCCCCCTTGGGGGCGACAATGTTGTCCTCCTTTTTGGTTTCCAAAATATGGTCACCCTAATTACAAGGCTTATCAAGCCCACCCCCTGCCCTGCATCCCTGGCCTATACTGTCCTGGGATCCACCCCGGGTACACCTACTTTCTAAACACCATACGGAAGCCACCACTGACAGACAGGCAACAACAGTGGTGACATCAGAGCAACGAGAAAAGTTGCAATAAATTGACACTTTGGAAAATTGCAATTTTTTGCAGGGTGTGGGGGGGAAGCCCAACATGGCTGTGAGTTGGCGGTTGCATCATATAAACAACACAGCACCACTGTGCAGCCATGATGGGGATATTCAGGCCTTAGCTAGACCTAAGGTTTATCCCGGGGTCATCCCGGGGTCATCCCTGCCTACTCCTGGGATATCCTGTGTGTCATTTACATGAACAGGGATGACTCCGGGACAATCCGGGATAAACCTTAGGTCTAGCTAAGGCCTCAGAGTGTATAGACAAGAGTTTCCCAGCCCTCCAGACTTTGAAGATGCATGGAGGGAGATTGAGGCCACAGCTAGACCTAAGGTTTATCCTGGGATCATCCAGGGTTTGCCCCTGCCTGAGCACTGGATCCCTTGTGTGTCACCTAGATGAACAGGTTTGACCCCTGGATGAACCTTAGGTCTAGCTATGGCCTGAGTCACCCCCCTCCCGGTTCTGCTGATGGAACCGCTTTCATCAGCATAACACCACAATTGGATTCAACCCAGTATTTGAGTATGTAAAAACAACGGAAACGTTTCTTTTTTCTTTTTAGTCCGTGTTGGCAACTAACCAGCAACATATTAAAGAGGTATGGTGGCTCTAAAGTGTTGTTTACCTCCCTGCCATTGTTATGCTCCTATCCATCGCCATGTTTCCCTCAAGCAGCATTCAAGGAAGATTGATGCTTGGATGCCTTTCCCTCCTTGCCCTCGAGGGCCGCATTGTCTCCTTTCTTACTGGCGCACCTCTCCCCCATAATGCAAAGCTGGCACATAGTTCCATCTCCTCCCTGACCCGCTGGCAGAACTGCAAAATGTGTGCTATTTTGGGACTTCCCTGTCCGCCTGCCTCTGCTTGTTGCTCATACCTCTCTCTCTCTCTCTCTCTCTCTCTCTCTCTCTCTCTCTCTCTCTCTCTCTCTCTCTCTCTTACCTCCTTCACCTGGCTTGCATTCCAACCTTGGTGGAAACTAAGTATAGGCTTTCTGGATTTATTGCTTGATAAAACGCTGCAGCCAAGAGGCAGAGAAGATAAAGGTTCATAGGAGCCAAGGGTCAAAAACATTAAAGGATCATATAAGCAAGGCATTTTGCCTGTTGTTTGAACCTTGTCCAAAATTTATGCCTGTAAAAAAACGCAGCTGGAAATTTTTCAATATCTTCCTTTTCATGGTATTTGGAATGCCTTTTTGGCTGCCAGATGACATGAAATAAAAAAGAAAAGAAAAGGGGGTGGGGTGACTTACTATATCACAAAAGAGAGTCTTAATTGGATGTTGTTGCTATCAGGTAGGGAGAATTATTGGTTGAAAATAATATTTCATAGACTGCAGGTCCCCCCCCCCCCCTTGCGATTTATTGCTGATGTGCTTAGGCCAAATTTTCCTATAAATCTACAATACTGTTTACGGGGAAAGTTATTTGTGTGCTTTGGATATTTCTCCATCTTGCTACCTTTGCCTGTTTGGCTGCAAAGGGGAAAAAGAGAAAATGTGGGGCACATTTTGCATGAAGCATATCTTCTGTAAATCATTTAGAAAAGGTTGTGCCTGATTAGCATTACAGATTATGTGTAGGAGCTGTGTAGATAGTTAAAATGCTTATTGAGCCATCAAATTGGCTGTGCAGTGGTGCTGCATTGTTTATATGACACAGCTGCTAACTTGCAGCCACCACAGACTTTCCCCCCTAAAACTGTGATTTTTAAAAGTGCTGACCTTTTTCTCTGAGGTCACCACTTCTTGTCCTCTGTCTGTCAGTGGTGACCTTGCTTTGGGTTGAGCTGGTGGGCATTTCTGGGGGAGGGTCAAAGCCCAGGATAGGTCACAGGAAGAGCGGGAAGTCAGGGCACAGGACAGACTTGACAGGCCGAATGGCCGTTGGCACTGCAGTTTTTCTGGCCGGATAGCGCCCGCTCCCTTCTGCCATCTGTCAAGGTAGCTGGGACCATTCCTCCTTGTATGAAAACACTACGGCGAGTAATTTCAAGGAATGGCAGGAGGGGGGGGGAAAGAGGGGGGGGAGTGACCAGAACACTGAATCGGCAGATGAATTTTCTGTGGAAAATCTCTGCTTGGTAATTGGGAAAATTGTAGTAGGCCTCCTCTGGGTTTTGCAACAGGCTAGTATTTTTCCAGGTGCTCTGACTGATTTCCTGTATATTATTATTTTTTCTTTGTTGAAACCAACCCCTCATCCAATCTGGCTATCTTCAATAGGTAATCATTTTCTTTCTAAATTACTCAGGTGATCCATACCATGAGCCGTGTGTGTGTGTGTGTGTATGTATAGACAGAGGGGTTGGGGAGAAGAAAATGAAAACTTATCAATGATTTTATATAAGTGGGGCCTTAGGATATTGTCTGACTTGAAATTTAAAAGCAATAACTGTGGCAACCATGTATATCACAGATTAATATAACATCAGCCTGACTTTATTGTAGAAGGAAAGGAACCACTTTTAGAACCTTAAATGAATCACCTTCTGCTTCTCTCTTTCCTTCATGTGCAAAAGTTTGCAACAGTCAATACCTATCGAGCTTTCCCCAGATAACCATATGCTCTGAATGACTAGACACTGCTGGTTGTTTTTCAAGCTGGCTTCTGGTTGTTATGCTGCAATACAAGAAGATGTATTTGTTCAGGAGGTCCAGTCATCACGCTAAATAAAATCGTTCACTTTGGTTGGCAAATATTGACTCAAGCTGTTACGCTTTTATGTATTTCAGAGACTCACAATGTTTGAGAGCTCAGCAAGCAAACAAGAACAGGTACAGGAAGTTATTGTGATGTTTTGGACTGATGTTTGCTCTACTGCTGCTGATGTATGTTCACCATTGTGTAGAGCTTGTTACTAATGACCTTGTTATATACTACACTGCAGTTGATAAGGCCAAAGGCTTTAAGAGAATACAAATACATTTCGCGGTCCCACTTGAAGAGTTTGGGAGGTTGATTGTGTTTTGAAATGTTCTGCACCCAACAGGCTGTTTCCTCCATCTAAAAGACTTTCTTGAAAGAAAACCTTTCATAGAATGCCTAGTAAGGTGAAGGGCACTGTGTTCAGCCTGAGAACTGGTTGATAAAATCCATTCAGCCTGCATCTAAGTCATCACAAGATGGAAAGAAAACCAAATGACTGATGGCAAGAACAGTGTCTTTGAATAGCACCATTTTTCACTTTTCTGGAAGGAAGAAAAAATACTTTAAAAAATGTTTTTCAGTTTCTTCCTAGCATTTAAGTATCACCCATGAAAAACAAAAATCAGTCTATAATGGAGTGGTTGTAGGGTGCAAGATGCCTAAAAAATTCAAAACACATTTTAGTTATTCTTCTGGAGTGGTCCGAAATGAACTACCTGCCTGCTTCCTCCAGGGCTGGCCCAAGACACTTTCTTGCCCGAGGCAGAGCAGCAAATGGTGCCTTGCTCCAAGTCAAAGGGCATACTACTCGAGCCCTGCCAAATTATTTTGCCACCTGAGGCAAAAAATCCCACAGGCATTTCTTGTGAGATGGTTACTGCATGGCTACGATTCTCTGTACAGTTACCTTGGAATAACTTATATAGTTATTATAGTTATAATAACTATATAGGTTTACTTATAGTTAAGTAAACGTATATAGGATCAGGTCACATCCACACACACCAGTATTTCACATCCATGCTTTTTGCTTACTCTGAGAACTTCATCAGATGGGGGAAAATCACAGTTTCTTACCGTTGCTTCTCCGCCCCCGCTTCTGTTACACAATACTTCCTCTTTCTCAACTGAGAAGAAAAGAGGAAGTAAACAGCGACCATGTGGCACATTCACAGTGGGCTTTTTTTATTGTGCTGCTTCTCCTGTGCACAGCAGGAGATCATGGCAAGTTCCATTTCTAAAAATAAATCAGATTTAGAATAGTAGAGTTGGAAGGGGCCTATAAGGCCATCGAGTCCAAGCCCCTGCTCAGTGCAGGAATCTACCTGAAAGCATCCCTGGCAGATGGCTGTCCAGCTGCCTCTTGAATGCCTCCAAGGTGGGAGAGTCCACGACCTCCCTAGGTAATTGGTTCCATTATTGTACTGCTCTAACAGTCAGGAAGTTTTTCCTGATGTCCAGCTGGAATCTGGCTTCCTGTAACTTCAGCCCATTATTCTGTGTCCTGCACTCTGGGATGATCCTGGCCCTCCTCTGTGTGCCAACTTTTCAAGTATTTGAAGAGTGCTGTCATGTCTCCCCTCAATCTAATCTTCTCCAGGCTAAACATGCCTAGTAACACTTCACCATGGTTTAACATTACATCTGAAAACCTAAACTATGGTTGAGCAATGGCCACAAACCAGGATAGGAAATTATGGCCTGAATTAACATGGTAGGTTTTCAAAACATGCTTTGCTTTGAACCATGATTGAGTGATATGTCAACATCAAGCATACTGCGGTTACATTTCTCTGCCAGTCTGCTCACAAAGTGAGAAGTAGGTCACCTGTATGTACCTCAGCGGGCATATGACCTTTGGATGTATGTTTGGTATCTTAAGCATGGTCAAGTCGATAAACCACAACAAGCATTAACCTTGGGTAAGTGCTACATCAGCATTTGGCTCTATTCTTTGTCAGTTGACCCCATCCAATGTGCTGAACCTGATTTGATCCTGCTGTCTGCTGATGGCAAACTATCAAATGAAAGCTGTGGATAGATTGATCAGTGGTATCATATGGAGAAGGCCCTGACTCAGCACAGCAGTTGTTGGAAAGCCATCACGATTCAGAGGCCTACATCCTGTTCTGTGAGTACTTCTAATGTGTGTTTCTTGTAAAATGCCTAGTTTGTAGTGCAACTTAACTTGCCCTGAAAACTGTAGTATCAGTGTAGCTGGTGCAAAAACTGAGGGAATTTATTCATAAGTGGCGGCTTTTCTTCTCCAAAGCATCACGTGTTTTATTCCTTTCCTGTCCCATCCATAAAGCTTGCACTGCTTAAAAGGCCAGGATATCCTTTGTGAGCTTCATACACAATGATTCGTCGGTGTTTCTTTATGAATCAATGTAATATCAAAGGTCTTTTTTGTTTGGGGCCATTGTTTGTTATCCATGAGAGTATTAACTTCTCAGCCAGCAATAACAGCCTGGATGTGCTACATTTTATGAACTCAGTGCTGTTCCTGCTAGATCATTTAGCTGCTCGTGAATACTAAATCCATGAATTTCCACTGACTGACACACACATATGTATGCATTGGAGAATAACTATATTCTCCCACAGCCAAGAAAGCTTCTAGCATTCAGGCACTGGTTTTCAAATTGCGTTCCAAGGAATTTCAAGAAGTTTTATTGGGGTTTCTTAATGAGATGATCAGCAATAGCATACTGGCCTCCTTGAAAGACACCTGGCTCATCACTGCCAATCTGTCCCTTAAAAATGCCACTACAGAATAATATTGGATGTGGTCCTGCTGTCCAATTGCACAATAGTGAGGCCTAACAGGTGGAGGAGTTCATGTGGAAAGGGTTCCTTCTTGACAGAAAGTTTGAAAAGCACTTCATTAAGGAATAGGGAATCAAATGGGGATACATATAGGCTAGCAGGGTTAAGCAAAACCTTACAGATGGCAACAGATGTAGATCCATTATAGGGCTACAGGTCCCATAATGTTGGACCATTACCCAGGCTGGAGGGCCAATGCTGGACCATTGACCATCTGGAGGGCACCCTATTGCCTACCCCTGGGCGATTGGAAGTAAGCACACATGATACTGTTGACAAAACAAATGTAAGGTTTTGCTGTACTCCCCTTGCAAAAGACTTCCTGGACCCATCTAATAAAAATAGCAGGCTGCTATACCTTAATGAAATACAAATAAACCTAAGGTTCACTATGGTTTCCAGCATTTTATTACAAGCCACTAAGTCTCCCCCCGCAATTTTCTTTGTTGTTCATTTCCTTCTAACCCTCAGAGCCAACTCATTTTTGGCTTCTACGCTGGTGTCCAGGACTGTGCCAATCAGCAGGATATGGGGCAGATAAGGTTTGTATAAATACTTTTGAACTGGTTGGAATCTCTAGATGGGAAATGGAAGTGAAGTTATTTACATTTGGCATGAGAAGAATAAGTTCCATTTTTAAATTCAAAGCAAAGCTGATGGGTCATATGGTGTTGTCCTCCTGTTAAAATCTACCAAGAGCCTGATAAGAGCCACTTTGCTATAATTTGTTTGACAGCTGCTCTTCAGCTTAAAAAAAGTTGTGGGCCCTTGGCCTGGGAAAGTTGTATATCAACAGTGTAACACTGCACAAGTGAGCTCTGAGTACTTTTTTTAAAGTGCACTGAAATGGGTGCTCAGTTAAACGATGTGTCCCATACAATCTCAGAATATGGTATGTGTGAGCATTGATATAATGTATTACATGGCTATACTTAATAGAAAACTTGGTGGACCTGTGCCTACCAGCGGGGCAGCAAAATGGAGTCACCCATTGAGAAGTCAAGGTTTAACGTTAGTAAAGGATCATCTCCTCCCATGTACCCTAAGATCATCTTCACTGGTCCTTTTCTGGAAGTCCCTGCCAGAGGAAGTGAGGTGGGTAGCTACCAAAAAGAGGGCCTTTTCTGCTGTGGCACCCCAGTTGTGGAATGAGCTTCCTAGAGAGGCTCATCTGGCATCTACATTGGGCTCTTTTCAGTGCCAGCTGAAGACCTTTTCATTTGCCCAGTCATTTTTTTCAGTTTCTCTTTTAAATCTGGTACTGTATTTTAAATCTTTGCATGGGTGATGGGACTTAGGCCTTACCTAGACCTACCTGATAATCCAGCATGGAGGAGGGAAGATCTTGAATTGCAATTAATGCGAGATCCCTCCTCCGTTTACACATGAGGCAGGACGACCTCAGGAAGAGAGGAGTTGCGCTCGCCATTTTTTTAATTTTGAAAAGAGAAGCAGTGCGCATGCTTGGCTTTTAGCATCCTTGCAGAAAGAATTTGAGTCAGGAGACGGGTGCATCCCTCTGATCCAAATCCCCTCCAGTTCAGAATGATATAAGCTATTAAGAACTCTGCCCCACTTTGAAGTAACAGAGTGCTTGGCCAAGAGAATGAATTGAGATAGGTGGAGCAAGACTTCATTGGACCCTAATTAATTGCCCCCTTTATGGGCTTTTTAAGCAACAAAGCAGCAGAACCCACAATAACTTAATTATCCTGTAATGAAGGATGAAATAGGGCATTTTACTAGTCCTCATTAAGTACAAGACATCTCCCTAATAATAAATGCAATTAAATGTTAATTATAGAGCTAGTGTTGTGCAGTGGATAAGACAACATCCTAGGTAAAAATCTCAATTAAGAGATAAATAGCAGGGACAGAGGCAGGAAGCATTAAACTCCTTTTTTTCCACTTGTCGCAAACCTGATAGCTTTACCCACCCAGCCCTCAACACCTGCTATTTGCATTTTTAGGGAGGTGTGCATGTCAAATGCCAAGACACACTGAACATCCTATCTAGTCTGGCTCTTAGCCACAAAACTCGCTGGGTGGCTTTTGGCAAGGCACTATCTTTCAACAGCAGCACACCTCCTGTAATAGGGGGATAATAGCACTACCCTAGCTTAGAAGAGTTGAAGAATGAACGAGGAATAGATGGGGAGCTCTTTGAGTGCTCTGTCACTTACTCCACTATATAAACAGTCTTATTATTAGAGCTGGAACACCCCCCACACACAAATAATGTGGTGGTTTTCAGTTCAGCAAATCTGCTGAATTCAAATCCATTGCTTTGAAATGAAAATGTGCTTGAATGGTTTTCAAAACCTGTGGAGTTCATGTTTCCAGATGCATAGTTGAGATTTCAAGGCAAGCAACAGGGGAGTTTCTTCTCAGCAGTTTCGGCACTCCTTACCCTGCCATTCATATTGTGTTTATTTAATTTATTCAAAACATCCCTGTGCTGCCCTCCAATACAAAATTCCCAGATCAATGGAGTAGGTCAATGGAGCCTAGCTGATCCAGAGATTTGCTAACAGGATTCTTCTCCTACATTCCAAAACATCTCCACAAAACACTATACTAATTCAGGACCAAAACAGACAAATGAGTGTCTAGCACTAATACCTTCTTTTCATTTTACTCCAGAATGGGTGAAGAGCCCCCGGTCCAGATCTTAAAAGCTGCCCTAGCTGTACTCTAGAGCACTGGTCTTCAACTGGTCCAGACCTGAGACCCACTAAGATTCACAACCTGCAACATGGAATCCATTTGCCCAACATGGTGGCAACAGCTTTCTAGCAACCCATCTGGACTGATCTCATGACCCACTCTTGGGTCGTGACCCACCAGTTGAAAACCACTGTTCTAGAGCATGTAGACAGACAGACAGACAGACAGACACAGACATGTATGACATAGCTGCTATACACATATTTAAATAATGTCTGTTTTGGCCTTAATATTAGTCCTTGCTCTGTATAAAGGCCATGAATCCCGGCACATGAGATGCCAGGAAGTCCACCTTCTCAATGTTAAACTTCACTTTCTTTTGCTAATCCTCCACTTTCCACAAGTCAAGCAAGTAGCATCAGGGCCAGTATTGTATGGCCAAGTAGATGCTTCACATTATGCTGTCCAGCAATGTGAGCCCTTCTATTAACATTAATCACCTAACATTATCTAAAGCAGCCTTACCCCAACCTGGTACCCTCATCCAGATGTTTTGGACAACTACTCCCAGCATTCACAACCATGCTTGTTGGGGCTGATGGGACTTGACATCCCAAATGTCTATGAATGGGAAGCCCCAGGTTTGAATCCCCACTTGGCCATGAAGTTCTAAGTGCACAATTTGGGGCCCGTTAAACCTAACCTAGCTCATAGATTTGTAGTGAAGATATAATGGGAGTGCGTGGGTGGGTACTATCTAATAGGGGCCATGTGCACACGGCCAGTTCTGTTGGCCTCAGTCTGCACATGCACAGCTCTGCCAGCCCATGATATTGTACTTTCGGGTGCAAGTGCCAATCCAAGCGAAAACACGTGTTTCCAAAAGGAGTGCAATTGCACAATCCAGAAGCTTGGTATCCATTGTAAAATGTTCATGGTTGGTAGGAATGCCCAGTTCTGTTATCTCCAAACCACATGTTTTGCTTAGCATCCCTCTGATCCTAGTTTATTGCACACCCCACCCCACAGAGTCTTCTTTCCAGGGTGCTGAAAATATGTTTTCCCATCTCAGGTTAATTTGGATGCCCCTGTAATTTTTGAATGGAGAATCTCATGAAACTGGATTCTTTTTATCTGTGTTTCCCATCTGGCTTGCTGCTACAAGCATTTAATCTAGTGTTTGCTGCCAATGTTTCCCAGAAAGGCTTATAATTGCTTGGAATTTGTACGAACAGTTCCAGTCTGGCGCACAATTAGGGATGCGCTATAAAATTTTCATTGCTTGATTTAGTTGAAATGATAAGATGGATGGGGAATGATAATAGCCACAGTTGTAGCTTCTAAAATGACGACTAGAAATTAGTAAAACAGAGGAGAATGAATAACTAATGATCTTTCTCCTCCCATCCTGTATCATAAACAAAACCCCATAATTGATTATTTGAGAGAGAGAAAGAGAATTCTCTCTCTCTCTCTCATCTGTGGAAGCTTATATGTCAGCTCCTGATTTTGATGTTAAATGCTGGGTAGTGGTAGTAAGAGGGAAAGGAACTTGGATCCAGAGACAGAAGTCTCCACCTGATAAGTATCCCAGGAGGTCAAGGAAATAATAAAATCTTCCCTTTAAGACAGCATCATAGAGCCAGAAAGTATCTAGGCTTTAACTGGCCTTCTAGGAGGCTATATACTTTGGGCTCCACCCAATAGACATTCACTTGTGCTACAAAAATTTCTCTCCTTCTGTGCATCCTCCAAATCTGCTCTGGTGTGCAATTGTAATGGGCTGCATTACATGGGCAGAGAGGGGTGTCCACATGGTCTATAATTGAAACTTCCCCTCCTCTTTGCGCTCATAACCTTGAGTGGGACAGCTCTCTCTGGTGGGTGCTTTGTATTGTAAGTATGGCTGCACATGGTAGGAAATCCCGAGATATTTAAGCAGAATTGGGATATCCAGGTTTTTTTTAAAGAACGGAATAACTGGGGGAAGGCACTGGAGACATGCAGGAGGTTTGACGTCTTCATCAAAAGGACCTGCAAACATCCTATCCACTGCTCACTTTCAATTGACAGATTTATATACACATTCTAGGATGGGAGGTGTAAACTGTGTTGTCAGATGGAATTGAAATGCAAAACATATAGACAGTGATAATTACCTTAACAGTTGCTGGTCACAAAACCTTGTTGGGCGATAGCACATACATCATTGCAATGTATATGTAATATGATTAAAATATGATAATGATATGACAGACTGTTTGCAGCCTTTTCCTACTTATATCAAGAGGCATAAGCACTGAGAGAAATTTTGGTCAATCAAAAATGCACAAGCCATGTGTCTAAGTTCACACATCTAAATAGCCCCCTGCCTGAAACTGAAACTATGTTCATATATTGTCTTCTGGTCCTTATCTTTTCCTCCCTCCCATGTTCATTCATGTGAATAGTGTCATATGCAAGCTAGGACTTTGCTCTATGCATCTATGTGGCGCCTGCAATTACGGAACCCGGCAACGTATATCTACTTACTAGATTGCAGATGGTGCTGCAGTTGCAGAGTGAAAATTCCAGGCCTACTTGAAAGAAAATGGATGCATGTAGACAACTTGTGTGAGGAAAAAGAAGAAATAATGTGCAAATTGCTTTTGATTGTCATTTACCTCCCTAGATGAACAAACACAAGGAATGCAAAGTAAATCTGCAGCATAGTGATCCAAACCAGGACCTTACTTGAGGGGTAGTGTCCAACTTTGCCCCCACGCAAGTGCTAATGATGTTGCGCTAGCATAAACCAATGCCTGTACAATGTCACTTGTAGTACTTGCTAGAGCAATGGGGGAAAGGTAGTGATTTGTTGTCAAATTTCAGTGGCAGACCTCTGCTTTTTTCATTTCCCTAACAATAGGGTGACCATATGAAAAGGAGGACAGGGCTGTTGTTTCTTTAACAGCTGTATAGAAAAGGGAATTTCATCAGGTGTTATGTGTATGCATACAGCACTTGGTGAAATTCCTTCTTCATCACGACAGTTAAAGCTGCAGGAGCCCTGCCCCCTTTTGTATTTGGTCACTCTAGTATAGCTCCTGCAGCTTTAACTGTTGTGATGAAGAGGTCATTTTACCAGGTGCTGCATGCATACAAATGACACCTGCTGAAATCCCCCTTTTTATACAACAGTTAAAAACACAGGAACCCTGTCCTCCTTTCCATTTGGTCACCCTAACATCAGATTTTTTTGCAAGAGCAAAACAGGTCATTGGGGCTGCGATGCTGGGGAGCTAGGCGTTGGCCCTTCCCCTTTTGCAAAATTAAAATCACTCTCCCCAAATCTGCTACTGAATACCTTGTAGAAAAGCAGGGCATACATTCATAATAAACAAAGGTTGGTGCTGTTGCTGTTTTGAGTGTTTATATTACTGCATTGGTTTTTCATCATGTGAGGATTTCAGCCCTGAAAGGCAGCTAAAAAATACATGAAATAAAGAAAAATAAAAAATAAACAAAAAATAAACAAAAATACTTGCCTCATACCATACGCATGTCTGTGCATTTCCTCTCAAGGGGCAAAATGGCAGCTTTCGGGTTTGGACAATTCAGTTTGGGAAGATAGTGTCCTGACAAAGGGCTTTGCCTCTAGTGCTACAACCTAGGTCTGGTTCAGGGTGCCTGCAACTGTTTCCCCCCCACTTTGGTGATGGTAAAAAGGGGCTGATCCAATCATGGATCTCCCAACGTTTTTTCTTGTTTGCCCTTGGAGAGCAACAGCTCAGCTGAGTTCTTGGAAGTGGAAGAAGGGAAGGTTACAGTTTACAGGAAATGTGCTGAGCCCCTAGCAGTTTTATTGTTTTAAAATAATTGGAACATAGGCTGGGAAAGTCCATCCTCCCAGTTTCGTTGACACTGACTGAGGTTTCAGGCTGGATTCTTTCCTAACCTTATCAGGAGAAGGCAGGGATTGAACGAGGGACCTTCTGCACGCAAAGCATAGGGTGACCGTATGAAAAGGAGTGCTCCTGTATCTTTAACAGTTGTATTGAAAAGGGAATTTCAGCAGGCATCATCTGTATATATGGGGAACCTGGTGAAATTCCCTCTTCATCACAACAGTTAAAGCTGCACGTGCCCTGCCCTCTTTTAAATCTGGTCACTCTAGTATAGCCCCTGCAGCTTTAACTGTTGTGATGAAAAGGGAATTTCACCAGGTTCTCCATATATTCAAATGACACCTGCTGAAATTCCCTTTTCTATGCAACTGTTAAAGATACAGGAGCCCTGTCCTCCTTTTCATATGGTCACCCTAGCAAAGCAGGTGATCTACCATTGAACCACAGACCTCCCCATGGGAAAGAGCAGTCAGGGAGAGAATTTTAGTGCCCGTTTCCCACCACTTCAGTTCTCCCAAATGCCCACTCCCAAAGTGGCTTTCCAAGCTAAAAAACAGTCATAGGAATACATTGTTACACGACTGCTTGTGCAACATGTAGATTGGCCCTACAAAAGTTGGTGGTTTGAGTGTGTGTGTGTGTGTGTGTGTGTGTGTGTGTGTGTGTGTGTTTGCATGTTAAAGCCCTGCTTTGGAAGATGAAGGTGCATTCAGCAAGAGGAACTGTAAAGCCAGCTGGAAAAATGCAGCTGCCTGGGGGGAAAAAAGTGTTACAAAACAGGAGGAGAGCTGCACCCCTTTGTTCTTGAAGACATTTTATGATGCATATGCCACTTTGATGTGATTTCATAGCAAACAATTTGAGAATATAAAGGGAAATCCTTTTTCTGGACTTCTGCTCTTTGCTGGATAAATCTGGCCCAGTTGATAAATTTTATTAGTTAGAAACATATGGAGAGGGAGGCTTTCAAAGACCAAAATGGTCCTTTGGACGCCTGAACAGCGTTAATTTTCAGTAGAAGTTATGTGCTTCACTACCTTTGAAAAACTACACAGGGATGTAGAAGTGAAGAATACACAAGTTCCTCTGCCTGTTTTATAATTCTAGAGAGAGCTCATTACTTTATAATATATGTCCCACACATGCTATTGGATGTTTCTTTGTTTTTTTGTTCTGGTTTTTTTTTTTTTTTTGGTGGTGTGTGTATCTGTGTTTGTCCCTGTAAGGGTTGTGAGTTGAACTGAAAATTAGGATTATAGGAATGTCAGATGAAGCTGGTTGTGGGGTAGACCTTGATAAGCTTTTGTGGGCATAGACTCCCAGAATTCAACTCAACTTCCACTAGCTGGCCTGACTTGGTCTGCAGTGAGTCGGGACAGCTAGCAGATTTTCTATATATATATTTTATTTGCACAAAAAGAGATTTGCCGCAATTTGCACAAATCTTTGTTTGGGCAGATTAAAAAAAGTGGGGAGAAACTTCCTGGATTGTGGAAAAAACTTGGTGCAAATGTGAGCCGGGTTGGGTGGGCAGTGGGACTCCCTCGAGCCCACAAAAGGGGCGGATTTCAAAGTGACATGTCACCCAGTGGAAGATGCCTTTTACTGAGTCAGATGATTGGTCCATCTGGCTCAATATTGTCTACAACTGTAGCAGGCAACTTGGTGCCCACCAGAAGTTTTGGACTACAACTTTCCTTTGGCCGTGTTGGCTGGGGCTGATGGCAGCTGTAGTCCAAAACATAGACTCACAGAATAGTAGAGTTGGAAAGGGCCTATAAGGCCATCAAATCCAACACCCTGCTTAATGTAGGAATCCACTTTAAAGCATACCTGAAAGATGGCTCCCAGCTGCATCTTGAAGGCCTCTAGTGTTGGAGAGCCCACAACCTGCCTAGGTAATTGGTTCCATTGCTGTACTACTCCTGTTCTACATGGAATAGCAGCAGTTCTCCAGAGTTTCAGACAAGAGTCTTTCCCCAACGTAACTGAAGATGCTTGGGATTGAACCTGGAATCTCCTGCAGGCAAAGCAGGTGCTCTATCACTGTGCTATGTTCCCTCCCCAATACTTCATCAGTATGGAGAAGTTAGGCATGGGACAGTAAGTGCACTCCCAACCCTCTCTTCTCCATGTACTGATTATCTCCATGCTGGATGATTTGCATTTGCATATGGGGCTACTGAGTCAAAACATTGGTCCATATAGCTCAGCATTGTGTAAACTTCAAGGTCTCAAGCAGAGATCTTTCTGAAATCATTTAACTGGAGATAATGGTGACCTTATTAATCTAAACCTGAACTTTGCCATTAAGTTATGGGCAATCCCAAATATTTGCCCCATGAGTGGGATGATAGGCAGACCAAGAATGGGAGACAAAGGTGGAAATCTGTGACACTGTGGAGAAAAATTAATTATCCCAGCAGTTGAAGGCAATGTTAAGCATACTATTAATCATCACCCGTATATTGTTGCTGCATCTGGTGTTGTTGAAGATAAAACAAAGGAATCAGCAAATGCCAGGTATTTCCAAAGGGCAAATGTAGGGCAAAGCAGTGATGTTCCCATGCTGTGTGCTTTCTTACAATGTCCTTTATTTTCTGTACCATAATAAGCATTTGAGGCAGGCAGGGCTGTACAAAAGGATACAGGGCATGAGGAACTACTCAGCAGAACAAGCATCCAGGTTCTGCCAGCATTTACAGAGAGTGATGGGCCCCCACAAATGCCTCCATGCTTTAAAGAATTTAGACGACCTCCTAGGCAGCAGAACTTTGGAGAAAACTTGAAGGGTGACAGTGTGTAATAGAGTAGGACAGTGGAATAGTGTGGCATTTGAAGTTGCATCAATTGATTTGAGGTTTCATCACCAGGAACACAACATTCCTGACCCAGGGCATAGTGGTACGGCTCTATTTGGCAATACAAAAGGGCTCATCGGGAGAACAGTGTTCAGTTCTGTGCACTGCGGTTCATGAAGGGTGTGGAAAGAATCCAAAAGAGGAGGTGTATGAGGATGTTACAGAACTAGAACATGATTCCTATTAAATAGATAACCATAAAGCAAATACGAACAATTATGCACTCTATTCACTGAAAAATATGGGGAAATACAATGGATTTACCACAAGTAATGTAGATAAAATCCCTTTTTCGCATGGTCAAACATGTACAGTGAACACACAAAGAGCAGGGAGTGAGATTGGAGTGGCAGGCCTCACTTGAGTTACACGTCTATGGACAGTTTCTCTACACATGAAAGAGCCTTTAGAGCTAAACTAATGTTCAGACTATAGTCCTGCAGATGGTGTACTATTTCAGAATGCAGATGTTGGATCACAACTTCCCCTGTGTTGCATATTCCTTCCCTGTGGGGAAAGGTAGCTTTGCCTTCTCCCTGACATGATGCTACTTTTCTATGGACAGGGTGTTTTTGATTTGGGAGAATAATCAAGCATGCAACTCCCTTACCCATGTTCTTAAGAAGGACAAATCTAAGAAGAACATACATGTAGATCAGGTATCAGATGAAATTTTCCTAAACCCCTCAAACTGTTCTCTAATAAGGTAGGATGCCTATGGAGGATGTGCATTCTCTTTCCTTCAAAATTCTCAGGAAAAGTTTGGAAATGCATTCTTCAGAGATGCTGTCCAGTAAAGAGCATTCTCTCAGGACTGAGATTGGGACTAGATGGTCTACTGCATCTTTTCTAGATGTTATGTTCCTAGATTTTGTAAAGGAATCACTCATGCAGTTTGGCCCAAATAGATGACAGTGGGTTGGTTAATTCCATTGCCACTGAATTCCGATTGCAAATTTCTCAATGTGGCAGTGGCAGGCTGGCCCTACCATTAGGCAACGTGAGGCACAGGTGACAGATGTTGGAGGTGGTAGCAGCAGCAGTTCCCTGGCCTTTCCCCCTGATGCACCTCACCCCACCAAGCCATTCCCTTCTGTTGGAGGCCTGCTTACTGCAGCTTTGGTGGAGGACATTGTTGTCACATCACCAGTAAAATTCAACTGCTAGTCTAGTTTGCTTCTGTTCATGGAATAGGGAACTCCCCTCCCCATCTTTGGTCTTTGATTTAGGTGGGGAAATGTTTTGGGAGGTGCAAAATTGGCCTCAGTGTTGGCTGTTCCTGCTTTAAAAACCTTTCCTTTTTCTCTGATTTTTACTTTTATTTTGGGTGAGAGGGGAAAGAATGCTCTGTGTTTTTCAAAAAGCCCCCTCGTTTTCCTCCTCCTCCTCCTCCTCCTCCTCCTCCTCCTCCTCCTCCTCCTCCATTCCATTTCAACAAAATGCAGCAAAGGACTTGGAAGATTCTTCTAGTACAAGAGAATCTTAATTTGTGTGCTCTGCCTATGGGTATGCTTTCCACGAATTCTCAATTATGTAATTTTCTCTAAGTGCCTAGAAAGGGAAATTAGGAAATGCTGCTTTTGACCAAATGAATATATATATATATATATATATATATATATATATATATATATATTCATTTTAGGGTACTGTAATTCATTCTTACTCAATCTTTTAAGGAAAAAAAGGGGGTGGGAGGAGGGCCCCATTTGAAATCCTAGCTTTGAAACTGCCTCAGCTTTGTAATTTTCTGTACAAGTAGCAATCACAGCCATGGCTTTGATTAAATGATTACCCATAGGCCTACTCTTGAATGAAATGACAGCTAAGATTCACAAAGACACTGCAAGGCTGATCACTTCCTTGAATGTGGAAATGTTCCCAAACAGCATTAAGCACTATTACTGGGGCCGCTTTACTATGGCACCAAGCATTATATATATTTGCTTTCTCTGAAGACAGCTTGATTTCCCTCCCCGCTTCCTTCCTTTCAGGAGCGGTGGTTGAATGAAGAAGAAAAAGCCTGATGGAGGTCAGACCTCTCGAGAGCTTGTGGAGTGTACGCCTGTGTGTTTATAAACTGTGCCATGTGTCAGCAAGTGCTACCTTTAGAAAGATCTTGAAGCCGCTGAAGATTTTTCCCCCTGCCTTTCTCGGTGGCAATTGAAAGCACTTGTCGCTCTGTTTGGCAATTTATCAGGACTGTAGGAATCACAGGGAAACTTAGTTTTAAATAAGAGGCTAATATCCAAGAGCATGAAAGGGGGTTCTCTAATATCAAGACATCTGCATAGAGACCATTTTCAGTGGGCTTTTGTTGTTGTTCTAGTTCTTGGCCGGATCTACACTAGTCTTATAACGTTGTTAGTGTCCCTTTCTAACGTGGTTCTCTGTATCGGTTCTCTGTATCACGGGACACACTAGCGTGACTTACGTTTTGCTGCAATGGAACTTCAGGGCACATTGTTCAATCCTTTCCGTTGTTCTCCCTCTTCTGTGAGAGCTGCTGGGTTTGCTCCGCCCACTGCCTGCCTCATTCCTAGCCAGCAGGGCAGGGTAATAGTCATAAGCACACACAAACCTCCTCCCAAAACATCTTAACACAAGTCCTAGGGAATTGCCTGAATGCATAGGAGCCAGCTGAAGCTAAGCAGGGCTGGGTCTGGTCAGAGTTTGGATGGGAGACCAAATTGAAAAGTTTTAGCAGCAGCCCCATTTTAAGCCCTGCTGGTCATGAGTTTTGGACTTTGGACCCTTTTTAATTTTTAGGGGTGTGCACGGACCCCCCGCTCTGTGGGCCGATCCGAAAATTTCGGATTGGCCTGCTCTGCGCCGCCCATACTCTGCTCCTCTTCGCCACGGAGCTCCAGCAGTGGAGGGGAGTGGTGCCAGGTAAGGCCGGGAGAGGAGGGTGGGGGGGGGTTTACCGGGCCCTGCTGCCGTCGCCGCCCGTGTGGCGACGGCGGCAGAGCCCGGTAAGGGACCAAGGGGGAGGGGGGCCTTACCTGCCTCCGTCCGCGGGCCGTTGGCTTCTTCAATTGAGCCCACGGTCAGCCAGGAAGTCTGGGCCGCAAGTGCGGCCTAGACTTCCTGGTTGAACCGCGGGCTCAATTGAAGAAGCCGAGGGACCGTGGACGGAGGCAGCTAAGGGAGAGGAGGGGGGGTTACCGGGCTTTGCCGCTGTCGCCGCATGGGCGACAGCGGCAGGGCCTGGTAAACCCCACTTACCTTTCCGGCAGAGCTCCGGATCGAGGCAAAGGATCCGCCTTCACCTCGATCCTCTTCGCCACGCTCCGCCGGCCCCCCAATCCTCTTCGCCTCCGCCTTAAGGGGAGGCGAAGCACCCGCTCCGCTTCTAATTCGCCGATCCAATTAGAAGCGGACCACATCCCTATTAATTTTCATGTACGGAGCTACAGTGATCCTTTGAGCGTTCCTCAGCTCCTTTGCAAAGAGAGGGGAAATGTTAAAAAAAAAGTCATAAAAAATCAACCGATGACCCAATTTGATTCAAATTTGGTATTTGAATTACTGTGCCAATTTTGGTGTATCTATAAAGCTTACGCAGATGTAAGCATTTGTTTAAAATCCTGCTCCTGTGCCCACAGCAGCGGCTCGGGTGAATCTTTTGCAAAAGAAGCACAATTAAGGCTGGATGCATGGGACTACTTCACAATCAAAGCAGATTCTAAGGTGGAAAATTTCTGAGTCCTTTGCATGCAATTGTCAGTGATTGCACAGTATAATTCTGGTGTGATTTATCTGCTGTAGCAGATAAGATAGCAAACGGGGCGAAGGAAGGAGAACAGGAAGTGGGCGGAGCAAACCCAGCAGCTCTGAGAAAGGGAGAGGAAAATTACCGGTAGAACGAAGCACGTGAATCTGTAGCCACGCTGGAACTAAGAAATAGAACCTGTAAGTACAACTCATTTGCAATGTTGGAGACCCAGGGTCACGTGACGCTGTGCGTCACAGTAACCCATTCAAAACGTTATAATAACATCAGTGTAGATTCCCACCTTGTTGTTCTTCTGCATTCCAGGCTTGACGTCAAGAGCTGACGATGGCATGCCAGTGCGCAGAGCGATGTTTGCGCTCCTGGAATCACTGTGCATGTGGATAGTATAGTATTTTGAACAGTTGGAGAGTGAGAGAGAAGAACATTTGGTCTATGGCTCTTGATGGATTGGACAGTTAACCAATTGTGAACACTGCCCATCTTAACAGTTTCTTGGAATGTGCTAGTTTTGTGGAAAAGACCAAAACAAGAGTTACCTAAAGCTCTGTAAACAAGCAACCCCATTGTTTCCTGAATCTGTGGATGATTTTATTTAAGTCACATTTATTTGTAAAACTAAAGTAAAGGTAAGACCTTCTTTTCATGGAATTGGTCCTTGGTTCCCTTAGAGTAGGCACATCCTCCTTCATAAAAATGTAATTGTGCTGACCTTCCTAGATAAGGTTTAGGAAGCCCACTACCTAGGGAGGTGGTGAGCTACCTAGGGATGTCATGGGCTCTCCCACACGAGAGGCATTCAAGAGGCAGCTGGACAGCCATCTGTCAGGATGCTTTAAGGTGGATTCCTGCAATGAGCAGAGGGTTGGGCCCGATGGCCTTCTAGGCCCCTTCCAACACTGCTATTCTATGATTCTATGTCTGAGAGGAGGATGGTCAGATATAAAAGAGGACAAGGTTCCCTGCTAGGGGAGGTGTGAGGAATTTGTTTCAGTTAGGCTTTGATATGAATTTGCCAAAAAATTCAGAAATTTCTTCGTATTTGGTAGAGAAAGAACTTACGATTTATAACCTTTGAATGTGGGAGAAATTGAAACTGACAGAAATTTCTTCATATTTGGTAGAGAAAGAACTTACGATTTATAACCTTTGAATGTGGGAGAAATTGAAACTGACAGATACATCCACCCAGAATTGGGCCTTTGAGTGCTTAGCTCTTAAAAATCTGTGTTTCAAACCTTGTGGACAACCATGTTGTGATTCTAAATTCCTGCCATCCCTTCTTCTTTCTGACAGGCTCCTCATCTTTAACAGCTACATAACTGGCAGGGAGACAGAACACCTCCTCAGACCTCCTCAGGGAGACAGAACACCTCCTCAGGTCCTCACTTCTGGTTTCAGAGATTAGGGATGGGTGAGAATTTTGTATCTGTTCATATTTTGGTATCTATTCATTTTCACCAAAGTTCTCCACATTTAGGAGAATGTTCTCTATATTAGAAATGGAGATTTTAACAAATTGAACATGAGAGAAACCAAAACTAAAATGTGTCAATCCAGTCCAGGGCTTTGAGTGAAAGTCTGGGTTTGAATCTCTGTATACTCAACAATGTTAGTGTTCAATTAGGGTTGCCACTTCCTTTTTTTCTGACTGGTTCCTCACCTTTAACAGCTATATGGCAGGCAGGAACAACACAGTTCTTTCTGTGCTGGGAATAACTGTACCTCTTGAACACGGCTAGTGCAAATGGGCAAGAATTTTGGTTTGGTTCATTTTTTATAAGAACTTATCCAAACTGGAAAATTCTCCATACTGGAGAATTTGAGATATGAAAAATTCAAATGTGGGAGAAATTGAAACTGACAGAGTTGTCTTTCCCTGGTCCCTGCACTTTAAATAGTCGAATAGAAGAGGTTGTCCTTCAAATTACACTTGTCCTACAAATTATACCTCCTAAAATTCCATCTTCCATACAACTAATAAAGTGCAGGATCCCTGGCCTCTGTCGCATCATCCCCCGCTGGATCTGAGGGCCAAACTGCACCTAAAGTTAAGTGTGGTTTTTTTTGCATTTAATACAAAGGCTTTTAAAAACCGGGGCATTATATTAGCTGAAGGGAGGTAATAATTAATGGGATTACAACAGCAAGGGAGGGGGATTTGAACCATTTCCTCCCATGCTGGAATTCTAAATAAAAGCCCCACTTTTTTCTGAAGCTAGTATTAGCTTTTGGAGGAAATCCCCCATAGGCATCAATTGGGGAGGGGGGGTTGTTCCCAATGCAAATACTAGCTTCAGATAAGAGCTTTTCCTTAGGGAAGGGTAGGGTTAAATTCCTCCTGCTTGCCTGCTCTGATCCCATTAATGATCAGCCCAGTCCAGCTGATGTAATTTGCATTTTTCCCAAATTGCCCATTAAATGCAAAGACACATTTAATTACCTGTCTAGTCTGGCCCTAAATAAACACCAGACTTTGGGCCAAACTAGACAGGTGCCTTATGGGAATGGTCAGGCATTGCCCGGGCGGCGCACGGCGCGATCGCACCCGCCCTCCCCCCATGCTACCCACCCTGCCACCCACGCTCCCAGCCTTCGCCCCCCCCGCCGATGGGCACAGTGCTCCTATGAGCGCTGTGCCAGGTCCGCGGCTTTTCGCGGCTCCTCGTGAGTAAGCGAGGAGCCGCGAAAAGCTGCGGAAGTCCCTAGACGTTCCCCAGCTCCGGCCTGAGGCCGGAGCTGGGGAAAAGGCGTGCCATAAGCGAATTCACTTATGGCGCGTTTATTTATTTTATTTATTTATTTAAGGATTTTTATGCCGCCATTCAGCCAAAAAAGGCTCTCATGGCGGCTTACAAAAGTATTTCTTGACAGTCCCTGCCCACAGGCTTACAATCTAAAAGACATGACACAAAAGGAAAGGAGATTGGGAGGGAGGAGGCCACAGTGCGGCCTGTCTCCGGATTCCCCTGTGCGTCATCTGGACGCACAGCAGGGAAGCCGGGACAGAAGGCGCGCTAAGGCCTCGTCTAGGAAGGCCCTTAGTTTATTTATTAAAGAAAAAGAAAGAAAAAGGGCAACAGCTTCACATCTTATAAGTCACCCCAGCAACAGCACTAGTAAATAAAAGTCAATTCAACATTCTTGATGTTTTATTTTTTTACCATTCATTTTTACCATTCATTTTGGAAAATGCCCCACGATAGCATATATAAATGGATGCTGTATGCAATATGTAGGAGAAACTACAACAGACCTTAACCCCAAATCTGTGATTCTTACCAAAAAACAAGAGCAGCCTGTTCCAAGACATTTTAATTCACCTGCCCATAGGCTCTCAGATGTGCAGTTGCTTCCAAATGAACAACGAAGGACACAGACATGCTTGATAAAAAGGAAAACTCAGAATTCTTCGTTCATATGGCCTTAATCTGGAGGACAATTCATAAGCCTTAAACCAGTCATATTGCTGTCCCCATCCACCCCGCCCCCATCTCCTTAGGAATATCCATTTTCCAGCATTCCAAACTGCCACTCTTGGTATCCATTAAAATCACAGCTACAGATGAGGGTGTAACATTTAGCTCTAAATATATTTTGAAATTACTCTGTTGCTGTTATAAAGCATCCGAAGCTACCCTTGTGTTAACCAGAATAACTGCTAGCACAATGGGAAGCTAGTGCTTCCTAGAACTGCTGGAAACTAGCCAAAACTAGCATTTCCAGAATGGAGCAAGTCAGCAGAGTTTTAAAAGGAAGAGCCGCTGACCTGTCCTGGAAATGCTCATTTCGGCTGGTTTCCAAGGTTGCTCTAAGAAGCGCTATCTAACCATTGCACTAGTGGTCATTCCTGCTCGCAAAACCCAATGAGCCCTGGCGAGCTGCCAGTTGGATACTGCCCATTGGATGTGAGGGGTGTATGTTGGAAATATAGCTTATAGGATATCAGTGATTTGGAGTTAAACCCCCAAGCCAAAAGCTCATACAGGAGAGCTCATGATTTTACACCACGAACACAGAGCATTAGAGAAAAAGTAATGGACAAACCTAAAGGAAATGTAATGAATATCAAGAGAGGATTTGAGGTCTGGAGAGAACATAAAACCGAGCCAAATGCTGTGCTTCCCATTCAGAGTGATAATGGCAAAGTTAAGTGAAACTTACTGCAGACATGCTCTCTGTGATGACTGCTAGTTAACATGTTTTTGATAACTTCCCGTAATTGACGCTGTATCTGTTTGGAGAATAGCTTAGTGTGTGGCCTTTAGTCTGCCTCTGATTTTAAGCATCAACATGGGTAGCATTTCCCACCATTTCCTGAGCCTCTCTATCATAGGAAATTATATAATAATGATGATTTGGTGGAAAGATAGAAGAAGAAAAAAGACTAGGCACACAACGTTTGTGGGAAGAGAGACTCAGCCAAAAGATGCTTTCCTTTCTAAATAGTAAATGTGATATAAAGGGTTGGAAACCTTTCCAAAGGCACTGTGCTTTCTGAAAAAATCTTCTTATCCCATATTAACCACTCCTAAGTCATAAGACTGGCACATGTCATCTATAATGCATGTTTTTTTAAGAGATCACAAAAAGCCACAAACCCCAATAACTTGGCTCCCAGATGACCAACCATTAGTGCCAGGAAATAGCCCAGATAATTCAAGGGGTACCGTAATACCAAAAATATCCGTCGCAAACTTGCCAGGTCTGATGTGTGCGTCAGTTCCCTCTGCCAGCCACAGTAGCTGGGTAATCCTGTTCAATTACTTTGGCATCTCTGCTCGACCTGGTGGTTCATGGTGGAAATTAGGGATGATGTTCACAGTGGTTTTGTGGGATATGACTGAAACTATGCAAAGTCCTGTCAGCATGTTATTGCCTTGCTTTTTCTTTTTTTCACTACCACAAGCAAAGTTCTCCAATTTGACAAAACAAATTTGATGATGAAGAGCATCACTGATATTTATAAAATCGATTTCCTCTGCTAGTATTGGGAGATCTTGAAATATAGCATAGGTAGGGATGGCCAACTCTTGTATTCTGGGTAGTCACTTTATTTTGAAAAGAGGGATCTGGGGACTTGAACAGCATCACCAGATGACCATTTTATTGCATGCTCATTACTGGCCAGGCATTTTTTTTTGCGGGTCCTTTTGCTGATGCTGTCTGCCTCTGGTGCATGTCCTGCTTCTTCTACTTGTTTCCCGTCCCAAAAAAGAACTCAGAAAATCCAACTTTTTTGGCTGTAGTGAAATGTGCCGCCATTTCTTACTTTGTGTAGGAGAAACAGTGGGATAAAAACACCCACTGAATGGACTATGTGGTCATTGTTTACTTCCTCTTTCTTCCCCATGTAAAGGAAGAGGAAGTATTGTGGGACAGAAGTGGGGGAAGCAATGGTAGGGAAACACGATTTCCCGCCGTCTGATGATGCTCAAAGTGTAGATTATCTTCTTTTCCTTATGAGTGCAACTATGGACAAACTTTTTATCACTCACACTTTGATTAAAATCTAGTAAGGGGCAGGTTGTAAGGTGAAGAGGGCTTAAATATCAGTGGTATCTCTCTCTTTTCTCCTCTCTCTCTCTCTCTCTCTCTCTGTGTGTGTGTGTGTGAGTGTGTGTGTGTGCAATTTCATAGGACCCTGACAACTGACGGCTAGAATAGCTGGTGCATCTATGTGTGTAGGAGAGAGGGCAACAACCCCAGAACTGTTGTTTTTAAAATGGATACTGTTGTTTTTATACTGTTGTTTTTATGTTTCTGATGGTTTTTAAATTTTGTATACTTTTAATGTTTACTGTTTTCACTTTTGTGAACTGCCCAGAGAGCTTCGGCTGTGGGTCAGTATATAAATGTAATAAATAAAATAAAATAAACAACTCTGCTAATGGTGACTCTCTTTGTTATGGTGGTTTTCTTGAGATCCAAATGTCAAATATCTTGTTTTTAATATTCTATATGTTATCTCTCTTGTGGAGCTTAAATATGAAAGCTGGGGTATTAATATTTTAAACTAAAAAAAATAACTATGCAAATTGTGAACCAAGTTCATATAAGTTTTTTAATAATTTTGTTTGGATCCTGGAGCTGCCTTCCATGAGAGGAAGACCTCTGCTCACAGATGGTTACACCATCTGATTTTGGGGGATCTTCCTCCCCATACACACACACATACACCACAGTTCACCTCATTTGGCAGGGACTCCTCTGATTTTCAGGGGACCGCAGGGGATGTCATGGGAAGAAGGGGGCAGTTCCCTTCTACCAACGCTGTTGATCCAGCTTAAATCTGGATCCAACCCATCACATTTCTGACAGAATGCTCCAGATATGTGAAACTTGAGCAAATTAGGGTCAATGTTCTGTTGAATTGATAGAGCAAGCAACATGGGCATAGGGATACCTGTCACTTGGAAATCCAGCCCTTTGGGGGCTCAACGGACTTCCGCTGCCATCCCAACACAGCTTGCATTTGCGAGCTAAGCCACAAGTTTCCCCAAACTCTGGAAACTGTTTGCATACATTTTTTGCATACATACAATTTGCACAAATAGAGACTTGCACACATTGCAGCCAAAATTTGCAGAAATAAAAGGACAGGGAAAATCCCAAGTCACTGCAGGCTGAGTTGGGCCAGTTAGTAGAAAGCAAATGAAGTCCAGGGGCCGAGCTGCCAAAAAGCCATTGAGCTCATACGCTCCGCAAGGGTTCGTATGACAGGACCCCCTTTAAATTGAAGGAAGAATGCACTGTAGCTGCTGCAGTATAGTGATGAGGGAGGAGAATCAAATCACAGAAAATGCAGGTTAAAAAATAATGAGGTGCAATCCCAACATCTTATAGATGACCACTTAGTCAATTTCGAGCACTTGTAAAGGATAATACTAGAGGGTGCTTTTTTAAAAAAATGTTAGTGAAACTGACAAGGATATCTCCTCTCCTTGTCAGTTTCACAATTCTTTCACTCAGTTAAAACAAACTGGGTTGTTGTTGTTGTTGTTGTTTAAAACACACTGATGTGAATGTATATATAGCAAGACTTTTGAATTTTTTAAAATGTCTGTGGTTAGATTTCAGAAAAAGCACTTCTTTTGCAAAGGTTCTTGTAATATTTTCACATGACAATTCAAGAATAGTAGAAGAGTCCTTTAAAACTATCAACTCCCCCGCCACACACTACAGTTATCATTACAAATTCTGGAAATGGACGCTAAAAGAAACCAAGTTCCCTGCTTAGCTGCCATCCACCAGTTCAGGCACATGCCTGAACTGAACTGAACTGAACTGGTGGTGGCAGAGGAAGGCAGCTGGCATGGCAGGACCACCCAATGGCCTGATAACACCAAGCCAATCAAAATACCAATTGGCTCAGTGGAGGTGGGGCCAGGGGAAGCAATCTGGAGTGGCTGTTTGCGATTCTCACTCAGGTCCATCTAAAGCCTAGGAAAGCAGGGCCTCATGGGGCAGCTGTAGCCATTGGCAGCACCGACGTCCCCACCCAGTCACACCTGGTAATAGTAGATCTTGCAGCGGATGGAAGTCAGTCACCAGTTATCGGGGCTGGGAAGGAATTTCACCTGCCTTCCAACTGATAAGCAAGGGGGGGCAGGGTTTTTGCTTTCTTCATTGCAAGATTAGTCACTGTGTAAACAAGAAGTTGATCTATGTATACCTGAGCTGTCTTGGTTGAATTTTATAGTTTAAGTCACAACTTTGTGGGGTGTGATAGGCATCAGGCTGGATCAATTTGGCAGGGAGAGTGGGATTGGGTTCTCTGCTCCCCTGTAGTGGGATCCCCTTAAGGGGACTGGGGTGATGTGGCACCAAGACCAGGACAGCACAGTGGCTGTGAGCATATGCAGGGTGGAGGAGAAGGGGTTCACATTAGTGGTCAGTACCATGGTGGGCCTCTGACCCTGCCATCCACCATCAACATTTCTGGCAGATGGGCCTGGAAGGAAAATAGGACAGCAGCCCGATGGTGGGATCCAGGCTGCTGGTGGCAGGATCCATGCTTTATGCCTTCACCAAACCTACTCAAAATTAATAAAGCTGTGGCTAATTTAAAAACCCATTTAAGTTGATGTCTCTGGTTTGTTCCACATGGACATAATCACATGCTGCACCACACAATGGCAGAAAGAGAATAGATTGGTGTTGCTCAGTCCTGAAGACACAATAATTTGGAAACGCACTAAATCCAGGAGGGAATTAGGAGGCAGAGTTATTTGGAAGCATCCCCCTTGAGTAATTCATTGTTTTACCTCTACTTGACATGTGAACCGAAGAGGAGGTTGAAAAACAACATGATCTTCAATCTAAACGGAACACTGTATATTCAGAAACAGGCATATATAACCTTAGGGTGCAAACCTTTAGATTTGGCTGGTTGGGGAATGCTGGGAGTTGCAGAACTTTTTTTTCCTATCTAAACATGTATAGGATAGTACCCTTAGTTAACCATTGATCCTGGTGGCCTCTTTTCCATCAAAGAATGGATCTGCTAATGCTCACAATGGGATCCATAGAAAATGGAGGCATCTAAAAAGGTTCAGTGTATAGTGTGACCTGTGTTCCCCTGCTTTGACCTACTGTTGAAAGGAGCCATGGAGCTTATCACATATTGAATTCCTATTAATTTATTTTTTGAACATCTTTGGCTCTATATTTTTTACCATATGGGACAAAGCAGCTTAAACACCATGAAACCATATCATGAAAGAACAAGGAACAAACAGACAAGCAAAAAGCAAACAACGACAACAAGAAGAACAACCCAGCCAGCTGAAGAAAAGAAGATCTAGATTCATCTGAAATTAGCTTTAGAGGCTAACTGAGGCAAGTTGAGATGAGCTTCTCAGGGAAGGGAATTCAGTGGCCTAATTGCTACTACTGGAAAAGCCCATATGAGAGGAGGTAGTCCTTGAAGTACTCTGGTCGCAGACTGTTTACAGCTTTAAAGATAAAAAGCATCTCTTTGAGATGGGTCCAGAAATAAGCTAGAAGCCATTGAAGTTGTTTCAGAGTTGGAGGTGTAGCTGGACTGTTAACAACCTACTGTTGTACTCAGACCCAGCTGCAGATTGGGGACACTTTTCAAAGGCAGATCCATGTAGAATGTGTCACTGGGTGTTGTTTACAGACAATCCTGTGTTGCACGTGTTGCACCATGCAGTGGCTGCAGAAATTAATAGTGCAGTGCAAAGTTCATCTGTGCCCATCAAAAGGCTTCATCACAACCAACAATTTCCTTTTTGCTCAAAGAGCTGGAGGCCATGGCAAAGAAGATGACACTCGGTAACAGCCTTAGCAATGTAGAGGAGATTAAATCATGGCTGTGTCACACATAACCCAGCATCTGAGGCAGAGAACATTGGGCTCGTTCCAGTGAAAAACACGGAGTGTCTCTTTGTTATATATCAAACTGACCAACCCAAAATCAAATTATGAGCCACAAATGGAGGAAATTAACTTATAATTGTGACTTGCATTACTTGATGAAAAAGAATCTCCCTGTTCAGTCATGGTTTTTGTTTCAGAGGCTAATTCAAATGAGAGGCATCAGATAGCCACCCCTCAGGGTGTTCTGTTTCATTTGACTCATTTGAAAGGCAGTCATAGAATTACACTGTCATAACTTTCCTCCCAGACAAGCAGGTTCTTCTTTATGCCACTACTTCAGTCCAATGGAGACAAATAATACCTTTTTTATTGCAGTATATTTAGATACTGGATACATCTGGAAAAATATTCAGGCAGATAATTAGATTGCATTAGCCATGTGTCTGTTGTGGTTTCCCTGATCGCAAAGAAGGCAGCCCTTTATGGAGTACTTGGCCACAACCCTGCAGAATCTGCTGTGTAAATTGGCCCACACTAAAGCATGTGGAAAACATTTTTTGGCTGAAACCTGAAACCATTCATGTGGCTTTGACATGGGGAAGCTCCGTCTGCCAACATCAATAGAACTTTGTACTACAAACCAAAATGGTCATTTAGACATGTGTACTTTCATGCTTGCAAATGCACTGAGGTCAAATATTTTTGAAACTTGGGAATTTCCACCTCCCCCTTTATACAGCTTCATGTTTCACGCAGGAAATGAGGCTGAGTACAACAAACACAAATCATGGAGACTGACAGAGCATATTGGGTTCAAAACCCAAGCTTTGACTCTAATTGCTCTCCAAAGGCCTCTGGCTCAAGGTAGCTGTTGATTTAGTTCAGCTGTTTCAAATCAACACTGTAAGGTCTTGCTAAGACAAACTGGATAGGCCACATTACATGTGTACCATGGGGTCCCTGGGGTATGAGCATAATACAGTTCGCATTTTAAAAGACCCCGTTTGTCTTGCATTAAATACGGGAGATTTTGAGTGTGGGGTGTTTTTTGTGTTTTTTTAAAATTAACAAAAGCATGTGATCTTTCATTTGGGAACTGAGCGGTGATGGTTCCAGGGAAGGGATATGTAGACTTCCATGCAGGTCTCAAAAAGGAGCCTTCGGGCATGGCTAGACAAGGTGGGTGGAGGGCGGTGATCTCGCAATTTTATGAATGTGAGATCGCCGCCCTTGTCTACGCATGGTGTGCAACATACCAGGGAGAAGAGGACATTGCAGCCGCCATTTTGATTGTTTTTTTGAATCTGAGAAGAGTGCAGGAGCGCTCCTGCGAAAAATCTAAGTGTTTTTTTAAACAATCTCCTGCTTCCCCCACCACACCCCCGATGGGCACAGAGCTCCTGAGGAGCTCCGTGCCCCATGTCCAGCTCCTGGCTCCTCGCGGTTACTCATGAGGAGCCAGGAAAAACCCACAATGGCGGGATACACATTCCACGGTCTTGGGATCATCCCAAGACCATAGAAAAATCAGAACTAAACTGTAGGGCGATATCCCGGGCCAAGGGAGGGATCATCCCACCATGCTCCCGGGATGCCTTGTGTGTCATGTGGATGCACAGGGATGATCCCAGGGCAATCACCGGAATATCACCCCATCTAGCCATGCCTTTCGGCTCACTGTAAATGCAAACCAATATGAATAATAGCAATAATATTAACAAGCAGTGTCATTGGATAGGAGTTATGGTTATGTTTTGACACTTGCTGGTAGGGCTGCTGGTACAGTGGTTTTAGAAGGTAACGTTAATACCTGCAGAGTTAATGATAAAAATGGCTGGTCTGGTTTGCCAGTACTGAGTGAAGTCTTCAGCATCTCGCCCTTGGTTACTACAGATAATACACTACTTAAGAGGGCAAGAGAGAAAGGGCTCCATCACAAGTGGGAAAACACGCTCCCTACGGTCACTTCTCTGGTCCTAGTTTCGTTGCTCAGTTATTTCCTGTTTCAAAACAGGAAGTAAACAACGAGCATGAGGCCCATTCAGTCGGGCGCTCTAATCACGCTGTTTCTCCTGCACATAGCAGGAGAGAGCAGCGACTTCTGGTTTTAAAAATAGTTCGGACTTTCTGTGGTTTTTCTCGTGGTGCAAGGAAGGCCAGAAGGGGTGGAAGGCATGCAGGAGGCAAACAACGTCATGTGAATGCCCAGTAACGAGTGTGCAATGAAACGCTCGTCAGATGGAGCCCTTCATGGATGATGGAACTTCCATCACAAAAAAGTGGGAAGTGAGGCCCACCATACTCTAGTCTAGGCGATAGATGCACAATTGGGAGGAGCACACTCTATTCTCCAAACAGGAATAGAGTAGATAGAAGGGTGTGTTGCTGCAGGAATTGGCCCTTTAATGAGTGGATAATTCTCTAATAAAGATGGTGGTGCTTTACAAGTCTGGAATGAAAATCTGCTCAGCCATAGCTGTGTCATTGCATGCAAAATCCTTCTCCTCCTCCTCCTCCTCCTCCTCCAACAATCAGGAATAGACTTCCTCTGTCTTTGGTCTATTAATCTTGAGAACATGTCCCTGCCGCTGCTTGATGAGTGAAACTATGGGAAAATGTTTTCATCAACCTTTGATCATTTTGAAATGAATTCCATGGGTATTACCCAAAGGATACCATTTATAACTTAAAAGCTAGTAAATTGCACAGAGTGGATTTTCTAGTTCTGAAAACTCAGAGTACAGAAAAAGTCACTGTTGGGGACAGATGAACTGCTGGATTGATATCCTTGCTCTAGACATCTTGTCTTTAATATTAATCTTTAATAGTAAAGCACCTGTAATATTTTAGGAACTGCGATGTATCCAGACGTAGTCATGCTTAGAGTGGACCCATTGAAATCAATTAGACTTAATTTAGCTTGACTAACTCGAGTTCCATTTGTTTCAGTCGGTCTAATTGAAGCATGATTAAGACCGGATCCAACCCATTGTATTTCTGATGACATACTAGCTTTTCTCTTGTGGGACACCACTTGCTAAAATAACCAGCATTCCTCTTCCAAATGTAGACATTGCCTTTCATTTTCTACTTTACATTTCTGTTTTTCATTGCAGGCAGTGGGAGCCCATGGAGACTTTACATGTGGGACAACTGTTCTGTTCTTACAATACACGAGATTGCTGGACTCAGGCATGTATGCACCCTATAAATCAGTAGTACCATGCAACACAGTCAGAGCATTTCTCCACTTCACTTTTTGATTCTGCTCCCATTCCATTCCGAAATTATAGCTGTTGGGTTCTTTCTTTTTTTAAAAGTACGTATTTATATCTCTCCTTTCTATCAGACAACCCTCAAGGCAGTTGACAGCATCCACGAAAAACATGCCACAATTATAATAAAACAATTTAAACAGTAATAAAACACATAGAACAAAAACATAAAAGAATAAAACACAGAACACAACTAAACACATCAGAAGGAAAAAATGAAGTAATTAATCAACCCCAAGCGCCTTCTTTAGAAGACACACTTCAGCTTGTGGTTGAAGTGGACGGTGTGACACAACCTACCCTCAGGTCTGTCTGCCTCTGCTTTGGGTCAGTTCTCCACACTGTATGTGTAAATGGAACCAATAGGGCATGTTGGGTGTTTCCTATACCTGGTGAATAGAGGGGCTGAAGCTTGTGGGTCAGTGGGAGAGCTGGGCATTGGTCCAAGAATGCATCCTTGCTCCCCATTAGTGCATGATGACATCTTCATGTAAGTAATACATGGAGGGGAGTTATCTTGCGCAAAACTAGGAAAAGAGCGAAAGGAGCTCAAATAGGGCAGAAATGCCCAGCGAATAGGCAGAGAGAATGCATCCCTAATGCCATGAAAACTAGGCTGATTCTCCTTTGCCATAGTCATGTAACACGTGTGGATGGGGATGCTCATTTGAATGCAGTAATGCAAGATGTAATAACGGTATACAGATGACATCTACATCTAAATATTCATCCTCGTTCATGTTTTGCCCCAACTAGTCATGCATTAGTGTACCTTATAAGAGCTAGATTGGGGTAAATGTCTTGCTGCAAAACACTGGCAGGCAATGAAACAGTCTGCACACCAGGAGAGGGTATGCAACCTGGCTGCCTGAGCAATGGAGATGTGCTTTCCCTCTCCTGTCCTATTCTGAGTATGATCAGTGGAAGGGCTTCGCTGGCCCTCCATGACATCAGCAAATTGGCAAATGTCAAAATGCCTAATGCCATAACATCATGTGTTCACTATGTAACCCCTGATTGGCTGGGATCATGCACTGGATAAGCATGTTCAAGCTTTAAAAAAAAATGGTGGCAAGGCAGCAATGGATCAAGGAAACAATGGCTGAAAATAAGCAACAAAATGAACAAAACCACCCAGGGATCTTTGGCTATTGGGTGGCATAAAAATGCAATAAATAAATAAATGGTAAAGGAGATGATGATGATGATGATGATGATGATGATGATCATGATGATTATTTTACAGTTCCCCACTCTGAAATAGCAACTTCCACACATATAAAAAACCAGATTTCCAATAATAATAATAATAATAATAATAATAATAATAATAATAATGATGTGGTGCAGCCTGATTATATAATTTCTGCCCTGATCAAGATCTATACAAGAGCTTCAAATATGCATTAATGTAGGATATCTCCATCCCCACAGTTACCTTCGGACTTCTTTTGGCATCATTTTTTTTTAGTTAGTGGTGTTGTTGCCAGCTCAGTTGCATTAATATGCTCCTGTTGATGGATGTTTGTTGGGAATAGCTTTCGAGCTCTTTTAGGAAATTCTGCCTCACTGTGAAGTTAATCAAGCCAATTTGAAAAATTTATGGTCCCGGATTGCTTAAATTTTGATTAAGCATTGTATGTATCAACTTACAGCTGTGCTTCTCTGGCATCCCATAAGGGGAAAAATATCTTAAAACTGTAGTAGGACAGGGAGTTTTTATAATAAAATTGGAAACAGCGTGATCTCTTTTAAGTGGAATAACATGCAACAGCGATGGTGTTTGGACGACACCTCCTAAAACAATACAGGACCAAATGTGCAATCACGCGGTATCAGTCCATTGCCAAAATTCAGGGTGGAAACAGTCCGATGGCCACTTATCATCTGGTTGCTGCTTAAAAATGTCCCACGTGGCAGCTTATGCTGAGTGGGGAGGTGGGGGGAATTTGCAGACTTTGGCGATGGTGTGAGCTCAGTGCGCTACCATGCTACTGCAGCTGTGGAGAAGCGGGAGGGGGGATTCATGGTTCAGCTCAACTTTGTGTGTGGCCACAGCCTACAGAGAAGTGCCTTCTCTCATGGAGACCCTAGTGACGTGGGATTTTAAAGCAGCAATAAGTGGCCACGTCTTCTTAACAGTGGCTGATTTTAGTACAATTCCGCATCTGAACCCAGACAGAGAGGCAACTGAAAAGTCCCATAACAGCCAGAATTCCAACCATACATACAGAGAATAAGAAAGAGAGAGAAAGAGAATGTTATTAGCTACAAAAGCTTTCTGCTAACGACTGGCGATGGAATGGTACTGAGCCTCTGTTCTCATGCCTTGGAACACACCAAGCGATTACCATAATTGCTCTGGTATGTCTTATCGTTTAATGGCCTCATCCTATCTCCGAGATGGCTTGGCGATGGCTTTTGCCTGAGAGCCATGAACGTGTAATTTCTTTTGTCTTCCTGGCTTTGCTTCTGTGAATAGGGGCTGCTTGACTGAGCTGTAGTAAATAGCTGCCCTGTTAGCAGGCTTTCAATAAGGGATTGCTTTCTTTGGAATTCCATCAACCTTGTTCCTCATTTGTGTAGTAACAAGGCAGGCATGTCCTGACCCATCAATCAAGCTTTGAAAGGGCCATTCATAACAATGCCTATTGGACACACAGAGGCCAGGCCACAATAACACTTACTATTGTAGCAGGCTGTGGAGCTAGCCAGTTCCTCTTGCAGCCAATGGCAACATTTCCACTGATTTTTAGTGGGATCAGGAAGCAAAATACTTGGCAATCAGTGGTGCTCCAGCCAAATAAGTTGTTAAAATCAAGATGAAATATGGCATCAATATTAAACACTTTGGGGCAAATCTTGCTTGCTTGCTCGCTCAACCCCTTCCCCCCTCCCCAAAACAAACTAGAATGTAAATGCCTGTTAAGCTTAATGTAGAGATGTGAAAAAGCCAGACATTATGTTTGTCTGTTAATATATTAGATTCATGAAAACCTACACACTTTTTTTTAAAGCAGCAACTTCTGGGGTCCAGTTTTTTGTTTTTGTTTTTGTCCAGGACGGTAATTCAATGTTCTCCTTACCAATTGTTTGCTTATTTTGAATAGTTAGGAAGGGTGACTCATAGATGAGAGAAGAAAGGCAGTTGTAATAGATGCCCACAGAACAGTCTTCTTAAGTGAATAGGGAGGGGAGTATGTGGCCAAGGCCAGAACTATGCCAAGCAGGATATTCCACTATGAAAGTGGTATGAAAGCCGGATATAAGAGGCAGGAGCCACACTACTGCTTTATAGCGGTACTGAAGTGCACTGACAACTGTTGGGGCCCATTGACACATACCATACCACTTTCACAACACTTTCATAGTGCTATATCCTGCTTGGTGTGGCTCCTGCCTCTTATATACCGCTTCCATACCTCTTTCATAGCACTATGGCTTTAGCTAGACCTAAGGTTTAAACTGGGATCGTCCCTGGGTCGTCCCTGCCTGCTCCCGGGATATCCTGCGTGTCATTTACAAGAACAGGGATGACCCCGGGATGATCCTGGGATAAACCTTAGGTCTAGCTAAGGCCTATATCCTGCTTGGTGTAGATCCGGCCCAGGTCATGCTGGCCAGGCAGGAAGTGGAGACATTCCGCCCCCCAAAGAGAGTTTCCAGGTTGTCTTTCCCCCCCCAATTTCCCTGCCCCCACAAGCTGTCATAGGTAATAGGCCCAATCACAGGTTTTCTCAGGGGAATGGAGGAACTTTAAATCTGATCGATATAAAGCCCCTTCTAGCTAATCCCCCAAACACTCCATTTTGTGAACTGCCACTGGTGGAAACACTGCCAGCAGCAGATGTATACTTTCTGTAGACATACTGGGAGCCACCAGATTGAATGTTCTCCTTCCCATCAGTGGAGATCTTCTGGCTAATCTGGGTTTAGGATTGTTCTCTTAGTTGAGAAAAAGGAACAGGTATTTTTTCCAGTAATTATGTAAGCAATTTTGGTTGGCCCCTAAGCACTGATGTGATTCTTTTCAACATTTAAACTAAAGAAACATGTCGGCTGATGATACCAATTACTTACATTGGATTCTGTGTGAAAAATTCAAAAACTGAAATTATAACTAGGGAGGTACTGAATTTTGGAACGCAATTGGGGTGTGAATTTGGGAAACAAATTCTCCTAGTTTGGAAATAGCCAGGAATAATGATGATGATGATGATGATGATGATGATGATAATATCACAGATTATTTTCAGAGATGGAGGTGTCTGAGCACTGACCAAAGCCTTCAAATTGTGGTTATGTATGCTGGCAAATGAAGGATAGGGTCCCCTGCAATCCCTAGCCTCTGTCTTCAAGTTCCATCTTCCATCTCATTGCAAACTGAATAGGAGAAAGAGGAGGGTTGACAAAGTGGCAAGGGGTGTGTCTTCGTCTTTTGGTCTTTTTAAGATTTTAGGGAACTCTTGAAAGAAGCTAGAAATTTTCCCCAAATGACCCATTTCTTCCATCCTAAATTGGAAAGGATGGTTTTGGAGTGAAGTTAGCTCCTGTAAACTGGACCCACTGTAACTGAACGAGCGGCAGAAGAAAATGACAGACATTAGAACTAATGCCATCAACCTGCACTTCTTTGCCTGTTAAGATTTTACCAGTTCAGTTGTTCAAGTGAAGCTCCAGCATTGAATTAGTAGACAAGAGACAAGAGAAGCAAGCACTTTTACAGTGTGCCTGAATGCCTCGGAACAGCAGGTGCTGTCACAGACCTGTAGTCTGCAGTGTCCATCAGTCAGGCTTCCTTAAACATAAAATAAAATAAAATCCATCCATATTGTGAGAGCGACGATGGTAGCTGAATAATCACATTGTGTCGTACATGTTGAGTTTTGGGCTGAATCACAAAGGCTGACTATAAGTACTGATGACAGTGGACACACTCAAGTGATTTCATAAAGCACCCTTTCCCTAGGGTGGCCATGTATGCATCACCAAAGAAGAGGAAATACATCATGAAAAAAAGAGAACAAAAAGCGGACATAGATTTGCATAATATTTGAATATCCTAATTCATAGAGAGAGAAAGAGATGCAAGTTTAGAAATAATGACTATAACTGAAATAGAAATACAAAATGTCACACCATAATGAGGAAGACTGACAAAGTGATCAGTGTGCTTGTTCCATCTACTGTTCAGAGGCTAACTGGAGATGGACAACTGAGAGCCAGTGTGGTGTAGTGGATAAGGTGTTGGACTGGGAGTTGGGAGATCCGGGTTCTAGTCCCTAGTCGGCCATGGAAACCCACTGGATGACTCTGGGCCAATCACAGACTCTCAGCCCAACCTACCTCACAGGGTTGTTGTTGTGAGGATAACATGGAGAGGAGGAAGATTATGTATGCTGCCTTGGGTTCCTTGGAGGAAAAAAGGCAGGATATAAATTAAATAAATAAATAAATAAACTTCAAGGGTTTTTTCTATTTGCAAGCTTGTCTTGGACTAGACAACCCTTTAAATAGAATACACTTTCAAACTGAGGACTGTCCTTTGTAAAGTAGGACAACCAGCTACCCTACCTCCCCCTCTCCCAACATTAATATTGTTATGAAAGCACAATGCTGAAATCAAACTTTTCAGTATTTAAAAATAAATAAATAATAGCTAGGGGAAGTAGAGCCCTTTGGCCAGAAGCCCTGCCATACCAGGAACCTTCAAGATCTTCAAGGGTCTATGTGCATGCATACAGCTCTGTTCAGAACATGGGCAGCAGCCGTGATGCCAGTGCCTGCACATACGTTGAAGATGTAAACACGGCTTGAGTCAATAGGCCATTCTGCTCATTTATACAGAGTTGGCCCTGAAATGACCGGAGCCATAGTTTTGCTGATTCACCCCTCGACTAATCTGCTCATATATCTGCTGGTTTTTAGAAGGATCTATAGATAAAACTGAAACCATATTAATTATCAGATCTCTCTGTATGTGTAAATTAATGCATTCAGCTGCACTTCAAAATTGAGTCCAGGCCTGGAATAAATCTAAGGGTAGGTCAATGAAAGTTGGTGGAATTTTGTGTGTGGATTTTTAAAGCAATGTCCTGCTACCGATAATGGGATATGCGCCCAACAGCCGTGCTTTTCCAGATTAATAGGTGTTTCAGATTTAATATCTGTATTAAAAAAGAAGCACTGCACAGACGCCATGTATTTATTTTTGAAACAAGAACATTTTGTTTGTTAGAAGCAGCCTTCAGAGAGGCTGTGAAACTGTCATAATATCTGATGCGGCAAGGCTGGGGATGTGTGTGTGTGTGTGTGTGTGTGAAACAGCACATTCTGGATGTGCATTGCAGTTTAATTTATGAACTGTTTTGGCACTAGGCGGCAATAGGCTCACAGCAAATCCTGGCCTGTTGTAATTTCCTCTAGAGAGTCAGTTGTACAGCCGCCAAAGCCCTTTAGGGTTGGGTGGACAGAAATCTCATGCTAATGCTTTAATTCTAATGTGCAGTAAATCACGGTTAGCCTCGGCACGGAGTCTAGCGAGTTTGTCACCACCCAACAGCTGAACCAGCAAAGATGAGAATGCTATAGGTCAGAGGTTTCATCACCTGAAAGGTCATAAAGTATATTGCAGGTGGGAACTTTACACCCTATATCATGTGGATACATGGTAGAAGAGGAGGTCCGTGGCCTTGTCACAGACATAAACTAAACCCTGTTTGTACTGAAAGCTATCCCATCACACCCTGTACAATTAAACTGGCTGGAAATGTCATGTTTTATTACCCCACCTGTTGGATTCAACTACTGCGTTCGGCGGTGATGACATTTGCAGTTTAAGCTTGGAAGCCTGCAAAGGGATTAGAGGGGGTGGGTGGTGGGTGGGAGCAACTCTCTGCAAGTGCATTTAATACTTTTCCCAGCCTGCACAGGAAGCCAGTAGCACAAGTGGCCAAACACACTGGGAACTGGCTTTTGGATGAGATGGTGCTCTGGAGACTTATAAGCTCAACATTGTTGCCACTGCTGGCAGAGTCCAAACCATCAGAACGGATTGCAACAATAACTATTTTTAAAAGCAGATGAAAGTGGTGGTTGCTCTACTGATGAGAGACAACATTGACGGGAGGGAGTAGCAGGAGATAGAACCCTTTCCCACACCCAATATTTATATTTGCAGTTTCGCTTGGATTTTGCGCAGGGCGTTATGAGTAATCAAAGGCAGGCTGATTTATATGCTGTGCTTTCAGACTTGCTGATGACTAAGGAATTCAGCTAATGTCAAGTTGACCCAAGCTGCAGGCTGAAATGGGAAATGCTGGGTTGGTGCGTTTTAAACAGATCTCCTCTAGTACATAGCTCTTTTATGACCATATAGAAGAAGCCAATTCTGTGGCGCATTCTGGAACATGACTGCTTACTTTCAGAAGCCATACAGTGGACCTGGATGACCTGCAACCAGAGATCAGCATTAAAGTGGTTGCAAGGGGGTCTGTGTGTCCTGTTTGACACCTTAATCAAAATTTCTCCAATATGATTCGGGGCTTTGGAGTTTGATGTCATCGGTATGTGGATGATACCCAACTCTACCCCTCCCTTTTATCACAATCAAGGAATTAGTTGACATTCTGAATCAATATCTGTTATTGGTAATGGAATGGATGAGGGTGAACAAACTGATATTTGACAACAAAAAAGGGTCCAGCCTTTTTTGAATGAGGTTGCACTTCCCTTGAATCTATTCCTAGAGCTGTATATCCAGGGTTAAGTGACGGCCAAGAGTACTTTTGCTCAGCTGAGACTGGTGTACCAACTAAACCAATTCCTAGAGGTGTCAGCTTACGCCATGATGACATGTGTTTTAAGGCACAACCCTATTTAATCTACCCTGGGTATACATAAGCTTCCAAACTTGGAAGCTTATGAGTATCCAATGCACCTCCCACTCAGCATTTTAGCTAGACAAGCATTTCGCCCATCTAGTGAAGGCTTTGGAGAGGGGGAGGGAAGAAGCTGGGGATAGCTTGTATCCCTACATCCACAATCTCTTGCCCTCCCTGGCCACTGGCACTCCCTCTTTCATCCCTTTATGAGTTCACATTTGTGAGTTTGCAGAGGCAGCCGGCACACTTCTCTCTGTGATGGCTGCATGGGGGAGGGGCAGGGAGCAGATCAGTCTAGGACCCAGGATTCTGAAATAGGCTTTGTGCTCCAGATGCTGTCTAGTGGGCCATAGGATTGCTCCCTTAGTTACATTTTGTTTTGATTATTGCTATGTCTTCTATGTGTGGCTGCTTTTGAAGACTATTCAGAAGTTACAGTTGTCTTAGCATGCTGCAGGAAGGCTCTTGTCTGGCATCAGCTATAGGGCTGTTGTGATTCCTAAGTTACAACAGTAACTAAACAAACTGCTGATCCATTTCTGGGCATGATACAAAAGTGCTGGTTATAACCTATACAGCCTTAAGTGGCTTGAGACTAGACTACCTGAAGGTCTTTATATGACCTTGCCTGGGTGTTGAGATTTTCCAGAGAGGTATATCTCTCTGTCCTGTTCACCAAACATCTGACGTCTGTTTGGTGGGGACTTGAAAAAGGGCCTTCTCAGTGGTTGCCCCTAGAGTTTGGAACTTCCTACTAAAATAAGCTCATCTAGCTCCAAAGTCAATGGCCTTCTGCTGGCAGGCAAGAAACCTTTTCATTTGAACAGGTGTTTGGCCTTATGAGTTGATTTTCTTCTTCTCTGTTGCTCAGTGTTTAATCTGTAGTTTTAATTTAATTACATTTTAACTGGTTGCCTTTTTAATCTGTTCTGATCTGATTTATATATGGTTTTATTGTGCTGTTGCATCTTATATTATATGGGTTGATTATTTTCCATTGGGATATTATTCTTTTGAGTCATGTTGGCCACCTTTTATGAAAAAGATGTTTACAAATAAATGGATGGTGAAGTAATTCAGAAAACTGAAAGACATAAATACAGAGCAAAGTTACCCTGTTTGTTCCATAAGTATCTAAATCCAAATGAACTGCTGATAATCTAAAAACTTAGTCCATAAAGGTGGCATCAGTTATGACTGAAGATATTCCATGGGCATTCTGCATATACAACAACAATGTGACACAAATAGATTACAAAGGGAACTTATACATACTTATTAAAAAAAGGTAGAGATTTCCAAAGAGCTTAAGGGTGTACCACTTGTGCAGAAATCAGATCTTGACAGTTGCCAATTTCTTCCTCCGCACCACCCTCCTCTGCCTTGCATGGGTAATGTATGCTTAATAATAATCAAAACCAAATGGTATGGATTAAAGTATCCGGATGCTACAGAGTGAAGTTTTTAAAATTGAAGAAATTAGATTTGTATGATTTTTAACTATTCTTTAATCTGCTTCTGGGCAACAAAAGTGATTTGGGTCAGCTGTTATTGCATTAAACTTTAATTTTCTTCCACAAGCACAGGATTATATAAAGGAGTATTGGATTGCACTCAGCATGGATTCGCTGAGTGGTGTCTCTGCTGCCAAGGACCAAATGGATTTCCTTCCTTTTGTGATTTATATTTTTATTACCCCTTTCCTCCCTCCTTCTAATTCCCATTACCCTTCTGTTTGCCAGCATGGAGATACCCTCAAGAGCAGCAGCCGCTGCAGGCAGAATTATTGGCTTATGGAATGTATTTATGTTCCAACGTTCCTCACTAGCCACTGTCAAAGGAATAAAGTAGCCGCCAGCCATAGGAGCTTTTTTGTCTGTTTTAAAATGGGAAACTGAAACTTTTTGAGGCAAACAGGTTTGCTATCTATCTATCTATCTATCTATCTATCTATCTATCTATCTATCTTTTTTAAAGGGAAACATTTCCACGATGGCCCTAAAGTTCTGTTAAATAAATTTTAAGAAGTGGAAAAAGAAATGTTGAAACAGAAGTATGATTTTTTAACTGAATAGCCCAACCCTTTTTTGGTTTTGTTTCATTTGTTTTGTTATAGAAGCCAGTTTCACCGCAGCTTTTAAAAAAATAAATAAATAAAAGAAGAGCAGTGTTTACTGGTGAGGTGGCATTTATTTATTTTAAATATAGCCCGTTTTTTGCCTACTGCCTTATCACCAGAGTTGAAAGCAGTTAAAAAGGATGGTGAAGTAATTCAGATGAAAGACAAATAGAAATGGGGAAATAAATACAAATAGATTTGGGCACTTTTGGCACCAGAAATATCTTTTTAAAAACAACAGAATGAGCACAATCCACTTCTAAACAGCGCTTTTAAGAGCATAATCAGATGGGGGGAAATTGCAATTCTGTACCGTTTTTTCTCCGCCCCCGCTCCTGTCCCACATTACATCCTCTTTCTTCCTGGAGAAGAAAGAGGCATTAAACAAAGACCACGTGGTCCATTCTGGAACCATTTTTATCACACCGCTTTTTCTGCACACAGCAGGAAATGGCGGAAAATTCCGTTTCCCCCAAAAATGTCATATTAAAAGGGTTCCATTTTGTGGCGGAAAAAGGCAAGAAGGAGTGGCAGGCACGTGGGAGGCGGGAGGCATATGCTAAATGACACACAAAAAAGTGTGCGTGGGCAGTATGAGGTGAGCGATAAAAGGCTTGTCTGATGAACCCCAATGTCTCAGTGATTTTAGTGGGGAAAGTCAGGCAATTGCTTATCTCTTCCTTTGAAATCAAAGGATATACAGTGCAATCCTAGCATAGTCATTCAGAAGTAAGCCCCACAGAGTTGAATGGAGCATATTCCTGAGTAGGTATGTTAGGATTTTGTAAGCATCATAAATTATTGTATCAGAAGAGATTGGTAGGTTGCAACTGCTTTTGGAAGAGCAAATTAGGGTGTAATCCCATGCCTATGTAGACAGAAAAAGGTCCTACAAATTCCAGCATTCCCCAGCCATCATGGGAATGTTGGATTTAAAAGTATAGGAATCTTGGAAAAACTTAATAGCACTTTTCCTATCTGTGGCTGGCTGGGGAATGCTGGGAATTATAGGGCTATTCTGTCTAGGCATACATTGGACTGCACCCTTAATCACCTTTTTTCTTTGCATAAAATCAGTAAAAGTTGTGCTTCCAAATATCAAATAAGAACATAAGAAGAGCCCTGCTGGATCAGACCGAGGGTCCATCTAGTCCAGCACTCCATTCACACAGTGGTCAACCAGCTGTCAACCAGGGAAACTAGCAAAGCATTCTGAATAAAGGCCTGTAACATAACATACTGACCAGTGATCGAATTGCAGTGTGTACTTGTATTGGCACTCTTTTTAGGGAGTTAACTCGAAGGAACACAAATTACAGAACACCCACAAAACTTGTTGACTTGCTATGACTACATATTCATAGTCAGCAGCCATTCCATCACTGTCCTCTCTGCAACAATCATTAGAAGTAGCAGTAGCCCAGCCATAATTACTCCTAGCCCAGTACAAACTTAAAACATGCTTCCCATCCTATCCCATGATTTTTCAGTTTTTATTTATAGTGCCATCACTATAAATAATTAACAGTTTCTATGATGATTTGCAAAGTGCAAGAGGCTAGATTCCCACCTCCCAGGTGTAGGGTGGGGGTGGTTATAATTACTGATTTCTTCTCATTTCCCCCCCTTTTTTTAAATGGGAAAATAGCCACCTTTATAATGCCAAAAAGAAGAATGAGAGGAAATCAGTAATCAAACCACCACCACAGGAAGAGAAACTAGCATTGGCACCATTTAGAGGAGCTAGCCAAGGGGAAAATCAGAGCTTATTCAGCACTAATCCCCCAACACAGAACATCAGGAAGCAATAAAATGGGCCCAATATGCAAAGAGGAAGTGTTGGATTTAAAGGCATAGGAAGCGTGGAAAACCTGAATAGCTTTTTGCGTGTCCACATCAGACAGGCAGTAGCCTTTCATCACCCTCCGTCCCCCACAAATCAGGAGTCAAAAAGCATAGGAAGATTTTTCAGAAAACTCTGGAATGCAACAGGCCAATGATGACTTCATGTGGACGCTCTGTAAAAAGTAAATGCAGAAAGGATGGCATCTCCAGAGAAAAGAGATAGTGTGGAAACACCCACAACATTTCTTACCTATGTGAACTGCCCAGAGAGCTCCGGCTATTGGGCGGTATAGAAATGTAATAAATAAATAAATATAAATAAATTATGTCCAAAAGATGTAATGAAGACACCATTTCAGCAATACCACTTGTGCCCCAGATTATCATTTCAAGGGTATGTCAAGAGATATCTTTTGCATTTGTTTCACCTTTACAAAGCTCCCCTTTCGGTGGGCATGTTCTGAACATATTTTGGCAACTTGATTAGATAATTCCATTATGGCAGCCAGTTAGTAGCAGCTGGTTAATAGAATAGGTGATTGGCCTTCATTTACTTTATTTTGAGTTCTTAATATAGGATTACCTAGCCAGCATCTCTGAGGGCCTAGAGAAAATCAAGGAATGGGAAGAGAAGGGAAGGAAGGAAGGAAGGAAGGAAGGAAGGAAGGAAGGAAGGAAGGTACTGACATAGAAGGATGAGATAAAGAAACTCAAACATGCACTGAAGATGTATTTTATTGAGCCTAGCCCTTTAGAGTCAGTGACTCTTCTTCAGGGCACTGATCAAACAAAGACATCTCAAATCAAGTCTCAAAGATACTTGAAAGTTGAGACACTTTTGTTAATCAGGTGCCCCTGAAGAAGAGTTGCTAACTTGAAGTGCATTGGGCTCAATAAAATATATCTCCAGCTCACCTTTGAGGCTCCCTCACTCAATATTTCCAGTTCAAGTAATACAAAATTCATACACAAAAGGATTTCTCTACGAGCATCAGTTGTCCAAATACACACATGTGCATAGTGGTTGCATGAATTTAGAACTGAATGAGAGTTTTAAGTAGGGGTGTGCACGGACCCCCCCGCTCCGCTTCTCTTCCAGATCCACAATTTGTGGATCGGGCCGCTTCGCTCCGCCCCCACTCCGCCTATGTCCGCTCCGCTCCGCTGCGGAGCTCCGGATCCGGATCGGAGCTCCGTTTCCCCCCATAGGCTTACATTAAGCTAAAAAAGTATACAACTTTTTTTCTGTTAAAGTTAGAAACCTCAAGTTTGGCACCATGACATCTCATGGAGGTATACACACGCACGCCAAGACTCAAGGCAATCCCATAATCCCCTGATTTTTGGGGAATTTATGAAAATTGGGCACCCCATTCACACCCCTTTCGATAGTTCCATCAATTTGCACGTTAAAAACCTCAAACACACCACCATGATAGCTTATCCAGGGATACACATGCACACCAAGACTCAAGGCAGTCCCATCATCCCCTGATTTTTGGGGAATTTATGAAAATTGGGCACCCCATTCACACCCCTTTCGATAGTTCCATCAATTTGTATGTTAGAAACCTCAAGCTCACCACCATGATAGCTTATCCAGGGATACACATGCATGCCAAGACTCAATGCAGTCCCATCATCTCCTGATTTTTGGGGAATTTATGAAAATCGGGCACCCCATTCACACCCCTTTCGATAGCTCTGTCAATGTGCATGTTAAAAACCTCAAACTTGCCACCATGACAGCTTATCCAGGGATACACATGCATGCCCAGACTCAAGGCGGTCCCATCATCCCCTGATTTTTGGGGAATTTATGAAAATCTGGCACCCCATTTGCAGACGTGGACTGTTCTCTGACATTTGGACAGATAAAAAAAGGGAAGTGGGCACACTCACAGATGCCATCTAGACCCACAATCATGCCAAGGTACAAGGCAATCCCATCATCCCCTGATTTTTGGCGGGGCTTAAACCTGCAGACAGCTCAATGGGGCCATTTCAAAGGAAATCCCAACATGCCATGAATTGGGGAGTAGAGATCAATCTAAATGAATCTTCTTCCACACTTGAAAAATGGATTTGGAACTTCCAAAACTCTAAGTGAGCGCAGGAAGGACTTCTCCCCTGAGTCAAAGCCAGACACAAACCATCCCTGCGAGGCGGGCAGGGGCGGAGGGAGGGAAGGCAGGCAGGCAGCAGACATTTCTGGGGGCATAAGGAAATGAGCCAAGGATAAGCCAGTAATGCATATAAAATGGAATAAATAAATAAACAAAGGAGGGGTGGAATTAAAAGCAGCAGTGTTGCTGAATAAACAACAAGAAGAACTTTTTAAAAAAGGCTATATCTGTCTTTTACCAGTAATAAGGGGGTGGGGGTGGACGTGCCCAGATGGGGAATCATCAGCCAATTTAACTGGTCCTGTCTAAGAACCAGTCTTTTAAGAAGCAAAGCTCTCACTTCAACTCATGATAGGTGTTGCTCCACCGGGTTACTCTCTTTGGAGGGCTCTGATGGCCCTCCAAGTACAGGAGAGAGTGAGGGCACACCCACATGCCCTAGGGGAGCTCATCCCCTTGCACCACATCTTTTCAGTTGTTCCCCAAAGTTAGGGTGGGTAGTAGTGCTGTGTTTCTATCTCTTATTATTGGCTTAGTATATGATTTCAGGTTGTGTTTGTGCATTTGGTGGGGCTACTGTTTTAAAAAACACTGGGAAAAGTCTGTTCAGACTAAGAAAGAGAAGTTCCCAGAATCCCAAGTTACCCGTTTTGCCTATCCCTTCCTCCAACTTTGGGATCATGTAATCATGACCGGGAGTTGACTCTGCCCCTCAGCAATCGAAAAGGTAATCTTTTCCCCCCCTTTACCCTACTTTTTAAAAAATTATAGCAAGCGAACCGCAGCACACAGAGAGCTGAGAGTAGGCTCAAAATGACCCGCAGCCATGACTCTCTAAGCACAAGAAGTTTCAGAAAGATAGCTTCAAAAACAACAAAGTTATCCCATTTTCTTTTCCGCAATGCAATCCTATGGGCGAAATGTTTCAAAATGGCGATCGGATCGGTCTGCGGAAAGAGAAGTGCTCCAAAAATGGGCGCTTCTCTTCGCCTTACTTCTAGGGGTCCCCGGTCTGCTTCTACTCCGCCTCTGGGCAAGGCGGAGCAGGCCAATTCGCTCCTGCTTCTACGCTTCTAATCGGAGCGGAGCACATCCCTAGTTTTAAGTGAACAACCATGTACTGCATAATTTGCTGGACTTCTTGGTAAGTCTTTTTATGTGTCTTCACTGATTTCAGCCCAGAGTGTGTCTATTTTTAAAGAAGCCTTGGTGGGTTCTCTCTCTGTTTCTACTTTTTTTTACCTCAATATATTTTCCAGTCCATTGGAAAATATGACATTAAATCATTATGTGCATTCTGATCAAACCTTTAGTATACTGGAGCCACTGACAGAAAAGCCATCCTGTCAAAAACTGAATCAGAGAAGATATTTCCTGCTGCTTCCTTCCCATCATAAAGACAGGTGTAGAGAAAGAGAGACTCCCTACAGCGGCTCTGTGACACGGTGTTGCCTGTCACTTCTCCCTCTACTCATTTATGGCAGTTCTAGTACCTTGCTGTACAATCATGTTCATGTGCTTTCAGCTCCCCCCTTTTAAAAAGACTAATTTCAGCACATGTGACACATAAAATGAAAATCCATAATGTGTTTTCAAAGAGCTGTCTTGAAAATGGATGCCTATAGATTTGTGCCTCTTAAAAAACAAACAAACAAATTAACTGGCACCAAACAGTAATGTAGTGCAGTACTGATTACTCTAGGGCTCACATCTCCCGTCTCCAGTGGACAAAATGTTAACCTATGAAAATCAAAATAAGTATTTGGTTTTTTTAACAAAACAGGAGGCGTTATGCCTTCTTCTTAGTTATAATGTTTATATGGTTGTGATATTAACTACTGCAGCTTTTTATGAATGATATTTTTGCATGTAGTTTATTATGACAGACACTATTTTTTTAGATATAGAGTGTCTACGGCCAGGGTTTTTGAATGTCTTTCAGCCAGAGGGCTGAATTCAATTTCAGAGAAGAAGAAAGTATTGGATTTCCACAAGGGGGGGCTATTCTTCATGGCACCGAGTTGGTGCTGCCTTCCCCCCAAACCCTGTGGTTTCACTCACCCAGGTTTGCGTCAGGTAATCCCGACACCAAGGAGGGAGCGCAGGGTTTCCAGCTGACATCCAGGTACAGGACACACACACCCCGGATTGGCCCCAGGAAGGAGGTCAGAGGCGGAAAAGCTGTACTCGCCTTGCTCCCAATGAAAAAATCAGGGTAAGTCCTTGACTTTTTCAAAGTGGAGCTTCACGGGAGAGCCCCACAATGGCTGAGAATCTGTGGTTGCATTATATAACTGAAGCAGGGCAGATTTGCATCCACCTCAGGCTTGCTCCACATATAGACTGACCCATAGTGTCATGTGTAATACCTCGTGGTATTCATACAAGCAATTTTTGCTAGCTTAGCTTGCTTTTTTTTGCAGAAGATCTTTGTTCTTAGAAGACAAGGTTTTTTTGATCAGCTAACATAAAATTTTGAGTAGCCTCCAGTGTGCCACTAAAGTAGCTCAGAGGACAGGCATGTGCATAAAATCCATCTGTGGGAAATAAAAAAAGTGGGAAAGCTTTAAAGGCAGCTTTACTCCTCTCTGTAAATAGTTTCCCCCTCCACTGTGAACAATTCTTGGTTCTACACCTATTGTAGCTTCAGCCAGATTACTTTCATTTCCTAGGAAACATATTTGACCAATTATAGGCTAGACATCTGGTTAAAAAAAAGAGTTATTGTATTTTTAGACTCTTTGGCAAAGTAATTCTGGGTTTTTGAAGCTCTATACATTATAAAGTGAAGCTTCTGGTTGTTTAGATTTCACTGTGACCTGTGCGCTGCTCTCACTTCAGATAAATATGATCCAAGAACTTTTGCTAACCTCAAGCTATTGGAGAAAATAAGGGAGTTCTCAATGGCCATGCAAAGTAATCTAGTTAATGCCTTTAGATACAAATAGTTTGCCTTTGTCCTTGTGTATTTTATCATCTTTAATATTTTTATTTCTTTCAATAGCTAGAGCAAACCCTATTTGTTCAAATGACCAAATAAAATTAAAATCACACACATACTGGATTTTTTTTTTAAAAAAAAAACACCTGTGAAATTAGTAAAAATGTGATTGCCAAATCCAAATTTCAAAACATTCCTTGGGAAGGTTGAAATCAAGGGCATCCATTAGGTTTGCTTGAAAGCTTTCATAAATGGCAATTAGGAAATATGATATAAACCTTCTTGTCTATCAACCCTAGGTAAGGTTGGTTGGAAATAGATGCACATGCTGGTAAAAAGGTTGCATATACTTCATTTATTTACTTATTTATTACATTTCAATACTGACTGATAGCTGCAGCTCTCTTAACAACATAAACCATAAAATACCACAACATGACAAAATACAATAAAACTTTTAAAAGTTTAAAATTACAGTATAAACCAAAATAAAAAAGTCAATAGTGTAAAGATGTGAAAATACAATAACAGATTTAAAACAATAAAAATGGAAGAACTCAAATGCCTGGGAGAATAAGGGTGCAATCCTATGGGTTGCGCCTTAGATACTCATAAGACCCTGAACTCGGGGACTTATGACTTTCCAATGCAGGGGGGCTGCAGCATGGAGGGGACCCTGTCCTCCGTGCTCCATCTGCCCGGCTTTTTCTTCTAGATGGCTGATTTTAGTTGTCTAACTGGGGGCTTCGGAGTGAGGGTGGGAGGCTGTGTGGCACTTAGGAAGCTGTCTAAAATGCTGTCTGAGGGACACAGTATTGATCCCTTAAAGGGTCTTCACATTGCACTCAAAAGGCCACATTGTAGGTACTCGGAGGAGAGTCTCTCTGGGGAGAGTATTACACAATTGGGGTGTCTCCACTGAAAAGGCTCTCCTGTTATGGGGACCTTTATATTAATGAGCTTAAATATGATAACAGTACTATGATTATGAAATAGTATGTTAATACTTTTCAAATAAACCATGGCAATCATTATATATTTCTAAATCATAGATAAACTAAAAGATTTGTATCTGGTATGCTTCTAATACTCATCATGCCATTCTAATTTTTGTGTGCAAAGAAATAACCCATGACCAAATAAATCAGTTTGTGAAGTCTGTTTGTATTTAGTCAACACAGTATGAAGGATTTTTTAAAATTAGATATAGCTAGGGAGGGAGGAAATATATATTCAGTTTACATTTTAATAAGAATTTACCTAATTTTGCACTTTCGAAACAATATGCAAAGTTACACTCAGCTATCATAATTTGCAGTCCCGCAATTTTGCAACTGAGTTCTCCAATCAAAAAATATGTACACAAATGCATATATTGGGGAAAATGGTAAAAAAATGAATTACATTAAGAACGTTGCTTGCAAAAGAACCAACAACCCTGTACATTAGGCAAAATTATGTGCAAAAATCCATGTATTAGGGGAAATGCACACAAAAGCATTTAGGAATTTTCATATGAACTTAAAAAAAATCTCAAAAGTTCAGGAAGAACTGAATTTAAGATTGAACCAAAAGAGAAACCGAGAGAATCCGATATTGACAGATTCTTCACAATGCAGACACGGCAATATATGGGATGGAAGGGTGGTTCTATCCAGCCTGGAGGAAAAAAATGCCACACTTTCTCCATCCTAGGAAAACATGGAAAATGGAGGGGAAGAGGCAAGATGACTGCAGTTCAGGGATGAAATTGTATGAGGGTCACGGGGCAAAACGGTAAACAAGGCAGGATGACAGTGCGATAAAACACTGGTGTGATGAAGCTCTAAAAGAACAAAGAGTCCTCCCCCCATCACTGTGGATTAAGGTCATACTCTAAAAACATGTATATAAAGGGTTCTATCCATCATCATGTGAACGGACTTCCACTTGTGTAATGGGATTTGCCCTTCTCTCATCTTCCTGCACCTCTCATGCCCCCTCCAAATCAGCTCTGAAGCCCCCACAACCCTCCAGAACAGATTTGGGGTAAATGTGCATGTGGGGAATCTATTCTGCAGGCGGTGTCCATTCCACTGGTGAATGGACACCACTGCATACAGTTAAAAGTACCATATAAATACTTGAAATAATTTCTCATGTGGAAATTTACAATTAAGTCTTTCATGGCTTATCATATTTTCCTCCAGTTAATTAGTGCTGGAGCAAACAAAGATTTATCCAGACCCTGACCTAATTTAACACAGCATCCCCATGTGAAACAGCCATTTGCTGACTCTGAGGACAAAGAATAACTTTGGTCCTGAAACTCTGCCATATGCTGTAACATATGTAGAGGCAGCTTGTCAGCTCCTCCTTTGAATTTGTCAGGGTGTGGACTCTTCACATCCAATAAAGCTCTACTCTTCTCAAACTTCCATCCAGACCCATTTCTTACCAATACAATGGTGTTTATGTTCTACAATTTTAGCAAGCTATAGAAAGAAATTGGATGTAGATTTCCCCCCCCTTTTTATCTGCACTGTGTTTTGCATCTTTCCGTTATGGCCCACAGCTGGGGAATAGTTTTGAGATCATACTAAATGTTACATTCATTATGTAGCATGTAGCTCCCTGGGTTGTTTTTATTTACTTGAAATTAAGTGCCCAGGGCCCCAATCCATATCAGGACCACACACATGGAGAGGGCAGGTTTAAACCATCCTTACCCAGCTGCTTCCCTTCTGAAATGTGCAGTCATTAAAAAAAGGAGAAAAAACATCCATTAGCATGAGTACAAGATTTTCTTCTTTTTTCAAAGAACCTTGTTTAAGTGTGTGTGTGTGGGTGTGGGTGTGGGTGTGGGTGTGGGTGTGGGGGTGAATTTTGGGAAGGAAGCAGGTGGGGAGGGAAGGTTTAAACCTCTCCTTGCATGGTAGTCCCAATCTGGATCAAGGCCCTAAATTAGCCCTGGATTAACCTTTAAGCAATATAAGCACATGCTTAGGGCACCGAGGGAAGGGGGCACCACAGAATACAGGTATCATAGCTGTAGCCATCTAATTTTAAGGCATTCCAGATTCATAGAAAGGGCCTAGCGGCATATTCTAAGAAATTTTTGCACCTGCATTTCCCCCTGTTTTTATAACAGTTTTATTAAAAAAATGCATAAAACAGTGATGAAAATTTATATATTTTTCTGTTGCCCTAGATACAAGCAAGTAGTTGGCTTATATTGCTTGCTGCTATTTAGTGTTAAATAAAAATAATAAAAACAGTTGTGTGTTAATATAGTTGTGTGTCCTGGCGTGGGGGATGGCCTTGAAGAAAACTGAGTTTTTAATGTCTTATTTCACCTTCAGGACTTATTGAGTCTTAATGTCTTGCCGGCTAAGCAATGGAAGAGCCAAGGGGGCACCGTTATTGGGCTGTGTTTAGGGCATCAGCTGGCCTTAATCTGGCCCTGCCCTAAGTACTTACTTTCAAGTAAGAAAAACAACACAGGGAGCTGCCCATTACATATCTAAGTTTGACCATCAAAGGTGTCAATAAAAGTGAGTAAAATGAAGACATGCAGAAATTCATGGATTCCACCTATGAAGGTGGATCCAGATTCAGTCATGGAGTAGACCCCTGAAATAAAATGGACTTAACTGACTATATTGATTTCATTAGATCTATTCTAAGTCAAAGCCCTCCATCTAGAGAGAGGGCAATTCTGTTTCAGACACTGTTCAGTTCCAACTTTATTGGCATGCTAGAGAAAGAGGGCACTATAATTTATTAAAAGTATTTTATAGACCACCTTTCATCATTATAAGCTATAATCCTTCTGCTCGCTAGCAATTCCACTACTCCTTGTTTGTTTTTCCTACTTATCCTATCTTTCTGTCTCCTTCTTATCCTGACTTACAACAGAAAATATGCTAGTGGGAGGCATGCATCCCAAATGGTTATTTTAAGTGCCCAGACCCTATCTCATAAGCAGTTCTATGGCTTTGGTTCCAAATCCCAAAGTGACTCAGTCTGGGTCATGCTTAAAGCTGCATATATTACGCTGTTGAAAATGTACCTTGGTCTTCCATGGTTTGACATTTCATTTGTGAGTGTGTGTGTGTGTGTGTGTGTGTGTGTGTGTGAAGGGGAGAAAAAGAGAGAACTGGGCAGAGGGCTTTGTATGGAGGAGTCTTAGCTTTAAATTATATTTAAAGTACTTTTATCTTTGGATCGAGTCTATGGGCTATCATAGCCCAAATCTTCCTCAGTTGTTTACATTTCTAAGGCAATGTGGTTGCAGAGGGTGTAACTGAGGTTGGGATTTGTCATGATATGCTTAAATTGGAAGGCCACATGTTGACATAAATTCAGTTCAGTGTAAGCTGACTGTACATATGTTATGGCATATGGCAGAATTTCAGGCCCTGTCCCTCTCTCTCCTCCCTCCTCCTCAGAGCCTCTAAAAAGCTGTCTCATGAGACAACCCTTTGCTAAATTAGGTCAGAGACTAGCATGCCATGTGGCAACTCTGTTGCTGGATAATAAGGCCAGGTTATAACTCAAGAGTCAGTATGGTGTTGTTATTGTTGCTGTTGTTGCTAATATGTTTTCTTCAAGTGGTGGTGAGACCACTTAGTATGAATTTTATTTTTCCATGGTTTTGATGTGTGTTAATTTATTGCCAGCATTTTGTTTGCTACATCCTGTTTGACCTCTATGCAACCCTATGCCATTCGTGGTCTATTAAGATCAGATCTGAGCATACCGGCTATTTTAGAATATTGATTCATGGATTATGTATATATGCCATCATAGAACAAAATGTTCTAAGCCTGGCTCACACAATAAAACTGGGGTTAAAATTAATTAATTAATTAATTAACTAACTAACCAAAAGAGATTTCAAAGGCCTCAGAATATTTAAATCACAATAATGAAAATCCTGAATTTATGGAGATTGCGAAAAGAGAAATTTCTTCACTTGGCGCTGAAAACATAATCGTGTGTTTGCCAAGCAAGCCTTCTTGGGTTGTGCATTCCTTCAACAGGGAGGCACAACTGAGAAGGCCTCTCTCTCTTGTAACCATCCACCCACCTTTATTTGGTGGCAGCATCTGGAGTGGGGATGTAGGAGAAATTTGTTTCAGTGTTTTTTTGAGCAGAATTGATACACTTTGCACCTCCTGGAAGCAAACACAGACAGGGGGGCTATCTTCATGGTGCCAGCTTGGCACCACCTCCCTCTGAAACCCAAAGGTTTCTCTCTCCTGGGGTGGCATCGGGTAATCCCAGTGCTGAGGATGGAGCGTGTGGTTTCCTGGAGCTGGGCCCCACTCTATTCCTGGTGGAAGATGACCAATAGCCAGTCACCTTCCACCAGGGACTGCCTGTAGATTGGTCCTGGAATGACAGCAGATGGCGGAAGAGCCATACTGACGTCACTCCGATTGAAAAAGTTGGGGTAAATCTCTTACTTTTTCAACCCGCAGCTTCATTGGAAGCCCCACGGTGACTGTGAAGCTGCACCTGCGTTGTATAATTGACAACCCCCTAAACACAATCTCTGGTCAATGTCTGTACATTTCTGAGCTTGCAATACAATCTGTAAAAAAATATGCATCCATTTAAAAAAATGTGTATTAAAAAAAACTGGACTTTTGGGAAAATGCACACAGTTGGTGCACACATTGGGGAAATGTGCACACAACTATTCATGCAAAAAACCAAAGTTCACAATCCAATATGGACATGAGACAGAGCAATTTTAGAGGTGGAATTTGGAAATCTTCAACGAGCTCTGCTTTTGCTGATTTGCATATCCCTAATCTGGACAAAGGCCTCCAAAGATGACCCACCTCATGGATTTTCAGTTTCTCCCCCTCCCATGCTAAAATCACAATTTATGCAAATTGCAGCCGCAGTTTGTGTAATTTGTACAAATAACCATAATAAATTGCTTAAATTCATGCATAAATACATTTGGGGCATAAACTGCAAAATTAAGCAATTTATGGCCGCAATTTGCACAAGTTATGCAAACTGTGGCAGAAGTCTGCACTAATCCAAAACATTGCAGCTGCAATTTACATAAATGTCAATTTTAGGAGAAAACAAACAAACAAACAAACCCCAAAGACTATGCCAGTGGGCACCAATTTGCCCACAAACACCTCTCTTGGAACCCACCAGCATCCCTGCCTATCCTACTTGCTTGTTTTATTTGAAAAGATTTTTCTAATCAGAGAAAATCAACAGGATGGGTGTGGAGCGACGTGTTGGCCCCGGCACCATCTTTATTTCCAAGATTGGCCCCACATGGGCCACAGAGGAATTCTTACGAAATAGAAATGGTGGGTGGTTGCAATCCAGCACTGCATTTGGAAGCATGCAAACCATTCCAGAAAAAGTAAAAGGTAAGTTGGGCTAGAGGGGGTGTAAGAAGGGAACGAGGGTGCTTTGCTTCATTTGTGTGTGTGTGTGTGTGTATTTCTGTGAAATGGCTATTTTATTGTGCTTTGTGGGGGCAAATATTTGATTCAGCATTTTAGGCTGAATTAGACCCCATCTCTGCTTTGTGCTCAGGTTCTTGGCCAAGTTACTTTCTGAAAAGCTCATCAGTTTGCCTTCTGTGAAATGGGTGCTGGAGCAGAAAACTGTTGGCTCAGGGAGTGGTTTTATATTTTGGAGCTCAGACCACATGTCTGCCTTGTACTTAGGTTCTTAAGCAAGTTACTATTCTTTAAGTTGGGGAAAAGTTGATTTGTAATCCATGTGACTCGTAAACCGGGAAACCGAAGAGCTGGAAATGAAATCCACGGCTGACTTCTGAAAATTCCCAGAGTTTCCCAAAGGCAATACTAACCCAGAAGCCTCTTATCACAGCACCAAATAGAATGTCTTCCTCTGTAAAATAGCTTTAGTATGTGTCTGTGTACACACACTACATATATAAATATTTATTCAAATTTGGTAAATCAAATTTTAGGCATATTCAAGCCCCATATTAAGTCAGAACAGAAGGAAAAATAATTATACGTTGGATGGCTTTATGTGGGCCTTCATCCAACTGTACATGTACAAACTGGAATACAACTTGCCATAACTGAAAATCTGTACCAAAGTCAGGCTGAGAGTCTGGAATATGAAAAGTCATCAGGGGTCTGGCTGAAATGGAGAGCCATAGCTGGGAGTGCAGAATATTTGCTTGAAACCTACTTGGCTTTTGCTGGCACGGCAAAGGCAGTACATTTAGCTCATTTTGCACTGCATCGTCAAAGTCTGACAGATTGTGCCCTGCTGCTGACATTTGAACAGAACTCTCTCCCAATCAATGCAATCCAAGCACATATTCCCGTTAGCATGTTAGGCGGGAGGGCTTTGTCTCTCCTAGTGCCCATCGCTTAAGTTGTTGCCAAATGAGGGAGGAATCCGGCTTGCAGAACATCATAATAAGTTCTCATCCTAATCCATCCCAAGGTGGTTGGGATCTAGTGGTCTTTTGCAAATGTCACATGTTGAGCACACAGGGAAGCATTGCATTCACACACACCCCAGCTCCCCTGCAACAGGGATGGGCAACTTGTGGCCCTCCAGATGTTTTGGCCTCTAATGCCAATTAGCCCTAGCTAGCATAACCAATGAGGCAAGATAATGGGAGTCGTAAGCCAAAGCATCTGGAGAGACACCAGGCAAAAGGCAGGTTGCAGGGTTAGGATAGGGTCAAAAGCATGCAGGTTCAGCAGCAGTGATGTAAGAATCGAGTGCACTACCAGTAGAAAACATCTTATCTCTCAAGTTGGGTGAATACACTTTCAGTATCCCTTTCATTGGCTGTGGAGAAAGACTCACATGACCCCAAATATAGAAGAGGTTTTATACAGGCAGAAGAACAAGAATGGGAAAAGACTGAATGAACAGCTGTTGATCAATAATATTTTGCTCCATGTTGTTATTACCTTGGTGTAGCACAACTCTTCCCTTTTCACTGCAGGGCAGAGACAGAGATCTCCTTTCCTCTGAGCATACAGCAGGCCACTCATGCTGCTTGACTATACAAAAGCAGGTTCTATAGGACTGCCACAGCCCAGCATTCATTCAAAGGCAGTTGTTTGCTACTTGGGGCAGGAAGTCCTTCAAAACCCATCTTTGCACATATTAGAGATTCCGGCAGAGCCTTTTAAACAACCGTAGGCTAGGCTATGGCTTCCTTCTCTGCAAAGCCAAAGTGCGGAAACCTTTCTTGTTAAAAGCCCCACAAGACAGCTGTCCCTCCCCTTCTCCCTCCTCCATCCATGATTGACAGATGATTAGGAAGAAATCCTCAGCCTGGTACTTTGGAGTGTGGATTTTCCCATTCACTCTTACCCTCTTGGCTGGTGTAAAAACTGTGGGTGTGAGAGGAGGTGCCATGAATCTCTAGTTGGCCCTACTCTGCTTATATAGCTGGGAACTGTTGTTGTTGTTGTTGTTGTTGTTGTTGTTGTTGTTGTTGTTTTTAATCCAGATTCACTTTCTTGTCCAGATACATCTGATGAGAGTAGACTCTAAGCCACAAAACCTTTTCCCATCATTCCCCACCCTCCAGATGTGTGGGACAACAACTCCCATCATCCCTAGCTAGCATGGCCATTGTAGCCCAAGGCTGGGGAAGATTGGCATATGCCCTAATAAATTTGCTAGTCTTTGAAGTGCTGCAAGACCCTTGGTTGCCTTTAAACCATCCTCTAAAGCCGTTGCTAGACGAGGACTTAACCCAGTGCGAGGCCCGGGCTCCCTGCTGTGCATGCAGACGATGCACAGGGGATCCCAGGGTCAAGCTGGGCTAAATCTGCCCTTGACCCAGGATAACCGGATCCACTTGTGGCCTGGGGTTTCCGCAGCCCCGGGAAGGTCTAGCTGCTTCCGTGGCTTTTCCCGGCTGCTCGCTTACTCATGAGTAGTTGGGAGAAGCCGCGCACTGGGCACAGCAATCCATAGGAGTGCTGTGCCCGTCAGGCCGGGGGGGGGGGGAATCACGGGGGGGGGAGAGATGGGGGCTGGGGGGAAAGCGCGGACCCAGCAGGAGAGATGGGGGGGAAGAGCGGAGCCAGGGTGGGGAGATCACGGACAGGGGGCGCTCGGAGGGGGCATCGGACATGGCGGGCGGGTGATCGGGTGGGCATGGCGAGTGGGCTGGCGAGCGGGCAGGGGAGGCATGAGACATGGCAGACGGGGTGGAAGAAGAACAGGGCCAGGGCAAGGAGCTTGGGGACGGGCGAGCGAGCGGGGGCAGACATGGCGAGCGGGGGTGGACATGGCAAGCGGGGGGAGGATGGGCGAGTGAGCGGGCAGGGGGGGCATCGGACATTGTTGTGGGGGAATCAGGGGCAGGGGGAGCAGGGAACCCTTTATTATTATTTTTTTTAAAAAGCCTTACCTTTCCATTGGTGCGCTCCTGCGCACATGGCCCTTTAATAAAAAAATGGAGGACGCGACGGGGCTTTCCCTTACCCCGTTGCGTGTTATGTTTAGCCTCGCCCCGACTCCCCACCAGATTATCAGGTAGGTCTAGCAAGGTCCTAAGTCAGGGCTATTTTATTTTCAAGCAAGACCAATCACACCTAACCCATCAGTGGAGGAAAGATTTTATTTATTGACTTGAAAATACTCTTAGACTGCCTGCCGCGTAGAACATACCCAGGTGGTTTACAATATTAAAATTACAATGCAAATATAAATTTGGTTAAAACAATCACTATGCAACGAAACCAATAAAACCAGCAACCGTGAATTCAAAAAAGAAGTCCTAATGCCAAGATGAACTGTACACCATAGTTCAAAACAAGGATAGTGCTGTGTTAATGTTAACATCTCTCCCCCATCCTTCCCCCCACATATGAAATGGCTTTTAGTCTTCCTTTGTCCTTCCTCCGCACTCCCTTTTGCCTCTGTTCTTTTGTGACAGTTGTGACTGCTTTCAAGAAAACTCCTTTAGACTATCTCCTGTTATTCTTGGGCTTTTATTTTGGATTTGTCCACACATCCTTCACATCTCCTTTACAGTCTCCAGTCAATGAGCTCTAAGACATAAATACTTCTTTGCACTTCATGGCTATTCCCTTATCACATGCATTTTCTGCTGCCTCAAGGCAGATCTGTTCATTTGGTTGTTGTTGTTGTTATTATTGAAATCTTTTCCCTCCCCTAAGCTGATGGAAGATGTGTAAATGTCTCTAAAGATGGTGAACAGCATAGGATGTGTGTGTGTGTGTGTGTGTGTGTGTGTGTGTGTGTGTGTGTGTGTGTGTGTGTTAGCAGAGCTTTGGAAGCTACTGAGTCTTTCGGGCTCCCCCCTCCCCTGCCCCATTAAAAATGAAGATGAAAAGACTACTATCTGCAAAATACAAGCAAAGCAACTTTAGTGCATTATGGCATCCTCCTCTCGGCTGACGTCAGAAATCAGGGGGCAACGTTGCAACTGTGCATCAATCTCATCCTTTTTGCTAGAGAGCATAGCAGAATCCCCCAGTCATGCATGGGCTGGATTTACATTATGCCATTAAGTATTGATTGTAATGCTTGAAAGCTTTATTGTTGCTATTTGTCAGAGCTTTTTGCTCTGAACTCTGTAGAAAATAATACTCCCTAGTTGCTGCCTGATGTACGCTCACAGCTCAGCCAGGCAAGAATGTGCTAAGGGCAGGCATTTTTAATTTTTTTCTTTTTTTGTTAAAAAAAGATCAGATTGCTCATAAAGGACATCTCTGTTAACTTGCTCAGTGTGTGGAACCCAGTTCGATCTGTCAACGCACATATTCTCACAGTTTTCAGACAGAGTAATGTGAATGAAAGGTCTAATCCAATTATCTTGTTCATATGTATGGCTTGTGGGCAGCTATAATTTTTGTGACGGCAATGTTTTTAGTTGAGCAGAAGTCGAGCTCTGTTCAGGTATTCATCTGGGTACTGATGAACCCTGGCCTAGAAAGTCTGCATGGTTTTCCTTCCCTGAAGATATTCCAGGCCAGACTGAAGCCGGCTTTGTTCCAGCGGGCTGACTGAGATTGTGCCTACGGGCGCTATCTCCTCCCATCATGCGTTCAAGAGTCATGTTCTCACAGAGCATATATGAATACACCTGAACATGCATACACTCCAGTACACATAATCTGATATCCTGGAAAATGAAGGGTTCCAGATGACGTGTACAGGAACCTGCATAAGTGTGGATCAGTTTGGTGCAAGCACGACCCATCAACACATACACAGGTCAGTTGGGGCTCATTGGGCACAGCAATCCCAATCAGCCCTCTGCGTTCGTTCACTAGCTGAACCTTCCCACTGTCTGAAGTAACTGGGAGAGGCCCTGTTTTATGTTCTGCCAATACCAGAAGCTCATTTGGTGGGAACATGCAATAGGGCCTTCCTTGTTGTAGTACCCAGACTTTGGAATGCCCTGCCCAGGGTCATCCGGTAGTCTCTTCCCCTTCTAGGGACGGGGGAGAAATTTGTTCAGTTCGCATTTTAATTTCATACTTTTGAACCAATACAAGAACCGAAACTGAGTTATCTTTTGAATTTGCACTTCTTTGAATTTTGCAGTGGAGTTCTCCAGTCAAACAAGTGTGCAAAAATGTATACATTCGAGGAAAGTGCACACCAAAATGTCTATATTGGTGAAAAGAACTGTTTGAAATGCATTCTATTATGATGATTGCTTGCAAAAATGTGTATTTTAGGCCAAACTGCATATGAAAATATTTTTATTAGGGGAAAAACACACACTCACGTGTACACACAAAAATGTGTATGCATTTTCAAGCAAACTTTTTAAAAATAAATTCTGAAAGCTCAGGATGAACTGAGATTAAGATTGAAAATATTCTCAAAGTTTGGGATGAACTGGAAAAATGAGAAACTGAAATGGACAGATTCATCCTCCCCAATTCCCTTTTGATATTTTAGGTCAGATTGAACCCTTTTTTCTTCTAGTAGGTCTTTGACTTGTCAGATGTTTGTGCTACGTTCTTTGCCTTTCATTCCCTGTTTGTTCCCTCACTATTATTGGAGTGTTATTATCCATTGATTAGTATCTTTTTAAAAAATGTTTTTGATTATTTATTTATTTATTTTATTGCATTTTTATAATGCCCAGTAGCTGAAGCTCTCTGGGTGGTTCACAAAAATTAAAACAATTCAAAGTATAAAACAACAGTATAAAAACATGATATAAAATACAGTATAAAAGCACAACCAGGATAAAATCAGCAGCAGTGCAGAAATACAAATTTAATTAAAATAGCAAAGTTAAAATTAATTTATAGACTGTTAAAATACTGAGAGAATAAAAAGGTCTTCACCTGGCATCTGAAAGAATATAGTGTAGGTGCCAGGTGAACCTCCTTAGGGAGCTCATTCCACAGCCGGGGTGCCACAGCAGAGAAGGCCCTCCTCCTGGTAGCCACCTGCCTCACTTCCTTTGGCAGGGGCTCACAGAGAAGGACCCCTGAGGATGATCTTAGGATCCGCCCAGGTACATATGGGAGGAGGCGTTCCTTCAGATAGTCTGGCCCCAAGCCATTTATGGTCAATAGAGGACCGTCTTGATTGCCTCATACTGAGGCAAGCAAGGCAGGATACAAATATTTTTAAAAGATAAATAATAGATAAATAATAACATTAATAACATGAATGGATCAAAATAAATGTTTGGACAGGGCACATGACCCATAGTGATGCTGCCCTTTCGGTTGTGGCTTAGGCTCATAAACATGTGCTGTCTGAAGTGGTACAGTCAAGGAAATGCTGTACTATGTGGCACCGTGTGCCACATGAATAGAGTGACTCTCAACATCAATACGCTTAACACCTTGATATGTGTTTCTTTTAACTAAAATTTGCTTGATACTACTGTCATATACCACAGCTCAATTATCTAGGATAAATTCTCTTAGGATATATACTCTAAAGTAGCGGTTTTGCAATTCCTTTTTACTAGAGTCCTGTGATGAGTTTCTGAAGGAGTAGCAGCAGAAACAGCAGCTAATCTTCCTCTTTGACAGTAGGCTAGTTTTTGCAATGCATGACAGGAACAATTGAATTCCAGATGAGTTCTCTCCTCAGCTACAATAGAAGAAATTCAGTTACAACCTCTTTTATCTATTCCCTTTTCAAAGGAACTTGACACTTGAGGTAATGATGTTCAGTTGTCCAGGGGTTTACTAGCACACAGAAAGCATACAGAAAGCATAGAACATACCTATCTTATTACAGTCATTTGCCAGCTCTGAAAATGTCAAAGGCCATCCAGGAAATGCTGTGACTGTGATTTCTCAATGAAGTAGAAACTTTAGAAAATTAAAAAATAGAAGCCCAATACAGGGTAACATCAGAACTGTGTGTTCTGTGATGATAATGATGACGATGACGGTGATGGTGATGATGATAAAAAACAAAACAAAATTCTACCCCATGATAGCCCAAATTCTCCTCCAGGATAAGTCAAATTATGCATCCCACCCCCATTATGAAAATTGAGGGATTTTTATCTAGTTTTATGTTGCATCATTCAGCAGTGGTGTGAAAGACCACTTCCTGAAGAAACTGTGGAAAGCCACCTCCAACCAGAGTAGATGGGACTAGATGGACAAATAGTTTGACCTTGTGTAAGGCAGGTTCCATTATTCAAGCTCTGCATCTGTTAGGAATGATGCGGGGCTGACATCAGGGGGTCGTCTTCCTTGAGCAATTGCTGAGGTCCTGGAGCAGGGGTGCAGAACCAAATCTGATCCTCTGGGATTCCCCACATGACCATGACCCCTTCCTCCCACTGCCACTTGTTTGGTGATTTCCCAGCTTTTGTGTAGTTGGGAATTTTGTGTAGAATGGAAATTTTTCCCATTCAAAAAGGTTGGGGGATTCCACACATAGTACTGAGGGTGCTTCCATGAGCCCCAGCGCGGCCCCAAAGCAATCGTGTAACTTGCCTGGAGAAGAGACGAGGAAGAGGCGTCCTTGCCGCTGCCGCTGCTGCCACCTACCTACCTCTGACCCGGCCGGGTCAGAGAGCTCAGCGGAAGAAGGCGGGGTGGAGAGCGGAAGAAGCTCTCCACCCTGCCTTCTTCCGCCGATCTCTCCGTCCCGGCCAGCAAGGAAGTAGGTGGGTGGCGTCGTCGTCGTGTAGAATCCCCCGTTGAAATGCCTTAGATACTGGTAGTAAGAGCTTTAAACTAAAATATGCTAGTATTTTTGGTATTGTGGATCCAGTTCCTTTTGCTTTTGGCCCAACCCATCATTGGAACGTGGCTCCCAAAATCTTTTCTAAAATTGAATTTGACCCTCGGGCTGAAAGAGGCTCTGTCCTACTCCTGGGAGGGCTCACTACCAAGCCTGACCCATGACAGCTCAACAGTTGTCCTTTCCCTCTGGATGTTGGGAATCCTTCAGGGCTGTGCACTGCCTTAGGGATGAACCCCGAATCCAAATTGAAGTGGGCTGGATTGGCCCCCTTCGACTTGAATCTGGAGTGGTACTGGAGTGGGATGAGGCACCCTGAAGAGGATCGGCCTGGTCTCAAAGCCTTTGGGGCACATTGGTCCAATTCAGGGCAGTGGTGAGCTCTGAATTGGACCAATTCAGAGCTCCCTGCTCATCCCCTTCTCTACCTCCTCACTCACCCCCCAAACCTGGAACAACTCCCCCTGCTGCCCATGGGACTTACCTTAACTGTGCATCCTTGAATAGAGCTGCCATTTTGAACAAAGAGGGGGCTCTGTAGTTTTCATAGTTCTATGGTTGAAACTACAGTGGCCATAAAGAGGCATTTGCGACCATAGAGCTATGAAAAATATAGAGCCCCCATTTTTGTTCAGAACGGCAGCTCTAATCAAGGATGGGTGGTTAAAGTAAGTCCTGTGAGTAGTAGGGGCAGCAGTTCTGGCTTCTGGGGATGAGCAGGGAGTGGGGAGTCCAATGGAAGCCCAGACAATCTTGTACCCTACTTTCCTGGACACCAGCAGCTGCTCAGCTGGCACCCAGGAACCCACAACTGCCAAGCTGCTTTAGGGAGATCTGAACCTCACTTTGAACCGAATCTGAATCAGGTTGGCTTGGTCCTGAAGCACTCCAAGTCGAATTGGGGCTGACTTGGAGGTCCTGAATCAGCCTTTGAGGCCAGTTGGGGTGGCTGGGGTGGCTGTTTGTTATTGCCAATTCTTTGCTCGGCTGTCTGGGCTGACAACTGGTTACTGATGGTTTTTAAGGACAGCTGCTATTGCTGCCCAGAAGAAGGTGACATGTGGCAGTAGCTGCCCCCATCATGTACTTGCTTACTCATGTGCCCAAGCTGTTGTGCAAGGAAGGGGTGACTGTGCCTACAAGCCATCACCAGTTGATTGCTAAGTGAGCTATTGGCAACAATGGCACATCTAGTGAGCAGACCAACAAGACAGAAGAACATAATGTAAGAAGAGCCATGCTGGATAAGACCAAGTGTCCATCTGATCACAGAGTGTCCAACCAACTGTCAACCAGGAACCCACAAGCAGGACACAGGTGCAACAGCAGCCCCCACCCATGTTCCCCAGAAACTGGTGTATAGGCTTACAGCTTTGGATACTGGAGGAAGCACATAGCTATCAGGGCTAGTAGCCATTGATAGCCTTTCCCTCCAGGAATTTATCCAGCCCCCTTTTAAAGCCACCCAACTTGGTGGCCGTCACCACATCTTGTGGTAGTGAATTTCTTAGCTTAACTCTGCACTTGTGCTAATTAAGAAGACCCCCTCAGACATCAGATCCTCTCTTCTGGTTTCTGAGATTAGGCGTGGGTGAGAATTTTGCATCAGTTCATATTTTGATAAGGATTCGCCAAAATTCTTCACTTTTAGGACAAACGTGTCCATATTAGGAATAAAAATAACTTGAGATTTTAACAAATTGAATGTGGGAGAAACCAAAACTAAGAGATTTGTCTATCCAGGCCACGGCTTTGAGTGCATTGCTAGGTTTGAATCCCTGGGTACTCAGCTATTTTAGTACTTAATTAGGGTTGCCACCTCTCTATTTTTTCCTGACCAGTTCCTTATCTTTAACAACTATATGGTAAGCAGGTACAACATGCTCCTCTCCATGCTGGGATCAACCGTAACTCTTGAATTTGTCTGGTGTTAGATGGGTTTCATTTTCACTGCATTCATAACCTAACATTCTACAGGTTTTGATCAGAATTTGCTAAAATCTACAAAGATCTTCATATCTGGGAAAGAAAGAACTTGAGATTTAAAAATCTCAAATATAGGAGAAGGAGAAGCCGACGGATTTGCCCATCCTATCTGAGATTTCCCCATGAATTGTGTCCACACATTTTCAGGTTTATCTTAGTAGCCAAAAAAGGGGGACCAGTAGCCTGTCGTTTGTTTTTAACAAAAGCTGAGATGGGTGAATGCTGTGCTTGCATGCGTGGCGCATTTACAGAATTGTAAAGCACACTGTCTTCTGTAGCGCCTTGTTTTCTAGACAGAGCTGACAAATATGCGATCAGAGAATCATAGAGTTTGCTGAGTGTAATTCTGGCTCTACATTTGCTTTCAGGCATCCTCTTGTGGATAAATAAAAGGACATTCTACAGGAGTAGGAAACAGAACTGAAAATAAATGGAAAAAGGCCTTTAAAAGCTTCATAAACTGGCACCCAGCCTGGACTTATATTAAAATTATCCACAATAAATAACTTATGAGGTACTGCCCAGTAAAAAAAAAAAAAGAGAGAGAGAGAGAGAGAGAGAGAGAGAGAGAGAGAGAGAGAGAGAGAGAGAGAGAGACTGACTTTATTATCTACAGAGCAAAAAATAAATAAAATAAAAAATTAAGGGTGCAATCCTATGGCCACTTGACACTGTCTAGACGACCATAGGATTTTTCAGTTTCTGGGAACCAAGGTAAGATCCAGCACTCTGACCTCAGTTCCCAGAAGCCACTTGTTGCTCCCCCTCCCCCACTGCCTTGTAGCTGACACAGTTCTCTCTGCACTGGCTCCTTCTCCACACTTTGAAATGGAGCACAGAGAGGGCGAAAAGGGTTTGTGTCTGGGGACAGGGAGAAGAAGAGACTATGGAAGGTGATGTACAAAGCTTCCTATCATGTCTCAGGACTCCTTCCTTCCCCCTCCCCAAAGCTATGGCTAGATGTTTGAAATTAAGTGTCTAGTGAAAACTGCAGGGTGGACGGAGCACAGAGGAGAGGATCCCCTCTGCGCTTCAGCCATCATGCATTCTATAGTCATTAGCCTCTGGGTTTGGAAGTTTACAACTATCCCAATATGATTGTACCCTAAGTCACATACTATCCAAAATGCCCAATCCTGATTTCTTCATCCTAGAAAATCCTGATTTCCTTATCCTGGTAAATAATTCTCATCCATCCCACACCGCCCAATTATCCCAATTCCTCCTTTTTTATTTTAGCTTTTCTTTTGGGGAATACATGCTCACATACCTGTGCACTGTCATCACATCAAGGAAAGATCTGGCACAAACCTGATCAATCTGAATCCAGGATTAGTCCACAGCTGGGGCTAATCAGAGCAAGTTAGCTCTTGTAGCAAAGCTCTCCGTTTCCTGGAATTGAGCAAGTGGACTGAACGAACAGGTTGGGGGAGGAGCTTTCTCTCTGTTTTGAGCCCTGGTGGGAGTTGACTCAGGATTGGAATATAGTCATTGAAGGGTATACCTTCTTCAAAAGAAATAGACCCAACAGGAAGTGAGTAGCCATACATGTAAGGAATGTATACAACTGTGTGGAAATTCATGATTGTGAAAATGGAACTCCTGTTGAAAGTATTTGGATAAAGACAGAAGGAGGGGAAACATGAAGGACAGCGTTGTGGCAGTTTACAACAGACCACCCAGCCATCTGGAAGATACGGATGGTGATTTCCTGGAAGAGATGATAAAACAGAGAAAGGCAATGGTAGCAAGGGGAAATTTCAGCTATCCTGAAACCTGCTGGATGTCTCACTCTGCAATGAATGCAACATCCAATGGGTTTTTTACTTGTCTTTCTGACAAATTCATATCTCAGAAAGTGGAAGAAAGAACAGGAGAATCTGCTGTCCTAGTCTTAATCCTGACCAATAGGAAAGAGATGAAGTGAAAGTGGCAGGAACCTTAGGTGAAAGTGACAGAGGCTGGATCTACACGACTGCTTTATAGTAGTATTGAAGTGCACTGATAATTGTTGGGGCACAATCCACATTCCGTATGTCACTTTCATAGTGTTTGACTTCAAGTATAACCTAATGGGATCTGAGCTGGCAGTGACCAAACAAGAAAGAAATCTTGGGATTGTGGTGGACAGGTCGATGAAAATGTCCACCCAGTGTGCGTCTGCTGTAAAGAAGGCAAACTCCGTGTTAGGCATTATAAGAAAAGGAATTGAGAATAAAACAGCCAGTATCATACTGCCCTTATACAAATTGATGGTGTGAGCACACTTAGAATACTGTGTACAGTTCTGGTCACCACACCTAAAAAAGGATATTATAAAGGTGGAAAAAGTGCAGAAAAGGGCAACTAAAATGATCAAGGGGCTGGAGCATCTCCCCTATGAGGGAAGGTTACATCAAGTGGGATTGTTTAGCTTGGAAAAAAGGAGGCTAAGGGGAGACATGATAGAGGTGTACAAAATTATGCATGGTGTGGAGGATGTGGATAGGGAGACATTTTTCTCCCTCTCTCAAAATACTAGGACCCGGGGTCATCCCTTGTGATCGGTGGGAGATCCAGGACAGATAAAAGGAAGTACTTCTTCACACAGCACATAGTTAAATTATGGAACTCACTACCACAAGATGTAGTGATGGCCACCAATTTGGATGGCTTTAAAAGGGGTGTGTGTGTGGATAAATTCCTTTAGGAGAAGGCTATCAATGGCTACTAGCCCTGACGGTTGCGTGCTATCTCCAGTATCCAAGGCGGTAAGCCTGTGTGCACCAGTTACTGGGGAATATGGATGGGATGGTGCTGTTGCACCATGTCCTGCTTTGTTGGTCCCTGGTCGACAGCTGGTTGGCCGCTCTGTGAACAGAGTGCTGGACTAGATGGACCCTTGGTCTGATCCAGCATAGCACTTCTTATGTTCTTAGCCCACTTTTTATTCCATATTCCTAATAATTTGTTGTCATCTTGGCATACATGATAGAGAAGGGTGCGAAAGCTGAGTTAGTCAGATACATACTTTGAACATTAGATATGCCAATTTCAAAAAGCACAGGGAAAAGTTGTGTGGGATCCCATTTCTAGAAATCCTGAAGGAAAAAGAGTTCAAGAGGGATGAGTGATCCTGAAAACCGAAATACTGAAGCTTGTGCACTTTTTGCAGACTTTGGTGTGCAAAAAAAGAAAAAAAAAGAGGGCGGCTGCCTGCTTCATGATTGGTACATGAAGTTGACTGGAACTTTTAAGGACAGGTATGCAGTTTAATGAAACAATACCCTGGCTCTTGAGCCCTGACTCAAACAATCAAATAGGCTGGGAATTTTCAAGTTAGAAAAACCCACATATGCCCGAAGGGAAGGGCACGTCATGTAAATGTGACCTTTACAAAAGCAAACCATGAGTCCGGCTGTTGGAAAACAAAAACCTCAATGTCTGATTTTTTGAGCAGGAAAAAACACACCCTTACCTTGTGAACAATTAACCAACCAACTAATCAAAACATTCACCAAAGAAGACAATTGGTTTAAAAACCAAGCATGGCGACCGCTGTTATGTGACTCATACAAAAGGAAAGGATGCCCCGTGTGGGATTGTTGGTAATGTGCCCATACTACGAATCCCAAGTGGCAGTGTGAGAGCATACATGCACAAATTTATTATTATTATTATTATTATTATTATTATTATTATTATTATTATTATTATTATTATTGAGGAGAAGGAGGAGGAGGAGGAGGAGAAGAGGAAGATGAAGAAGAAGAAGAAGAAGAAGAAGAAGAAGAAGAAGAAGAAGAAGAAGAAGAAGAAGAAGAAGAAGAAGAAGAAGAAGAAGAGCCAGTGTAGTATAATGGTTAAATTTTGGGTCAGTCACTGACTCTCAGTGTAACCTACCTCATAGGGTTGTTCTGAGGATAAAATGGAGAGGAACAGGATCATATATGCTGCCTTGGGCTCCTTGGAGAAAAGGCAAGTTATAAATGTAACAAATAAATAAATAAGTTATAAAAATAATAATGGCAAAACAGGCCTATATAAAATATATCACACAAAGAACATTAAAAAAATACTGTGTACACCTGGTAATATTCAGATCACCTCACTTTGATGAGAAATTATTACAGCACACGGCAGGACCATAAGGAAACAATGATTTTCAGCTGCTTGCTTTCTTCTTCTTTTTTTTAATGGGAAGATAATAATGTATGAGATAAAAGCAAAATTCCTTTTGAAATTATATTGGGTATGAGAGCAGCATGTGATTTGAGATCCATTATAGAAACCATCCTGTATAAATGGAATATGCATTATTGAATCATATATATATATATATATATATATATATATATTCATATCTATCTATCTATCTATCTAATGCACAGTTTAGTCTCAACTGATTGCAAGCAAATATATCGATGAGTGTATTAAAACAACAACAAAAACATTAAATAAAACATTGGGAAGTATGTCAGAAAATATTAATATCTTTACATGTGGAAATTTTGTGTGCTTTGTTGCAAGTGTAAATTATCTCTCTTAGGACACACTAATGTGCATATAGGCATTTTAGATTTAAGAATGGTGGTTACTTGTTCCCAACTATCAACTAACTTATGAGCCTTATGGGGTTCTTTAATGTGATTTTTAGTGTTGGCCTATGACTAAAGGAGGCACTGTAGGATACAGTTCTCATCGTTTTCAGCTGCTTATTGGAATTTGCTTAATTTCAAGTGCCTACAATTTTTTTTTATTTTATTTTATTTTATTTTTTTATTTTATTTTTTGTCGCTTACATAAACTGTAGACTGGAATGTGTCATTGATGAATATTGTGAATACAGGATAAAAAAATAGAATTTTAAATCAATCACACTTTCTAGCTAATGCACATTTTATATTCAAATTACAAGTGCAGAACAACATTCTACAACAGATTGAAGTGTTACTAGTATTTCTTGTTTGGTTTTGTTTACGTGTGAAAATGACCCAGAAAACTGAAATGTTATTTAGTAAAGTTTAAACATGACTGCTTAGCTTGTATTATTTACCACGAAAAGGACTGGATCTGCATTCTTAACTATCCTCTGAATGAGCACACCAACTTCTTTGGAACAAAGTGCCTTCTGGGTCACCATCGGTATGATGGTGAGAACCTGACCCTCACCATAGACAGTGAGTTCTCCAGTACCATAAGCGAGTTCTGTTTCTTTATGCTTTTTGTTCTCATTTATAAGTGGAAAATAAGTGGGAGCACAGTTTTGTACCTGTATATAAACCAATTGTGTCTCTTTATGCTTTTTGTTCCCCTTTACAAGTGCAGAAGAAGTGGGATGGTGGGGGCAGGGGAGAAGATAACTTTTGGAGATGCATTGTCTGCGTACTTTTCAACAGTTCTTCAATGTTCTTGTTAAGAACATAAGAAGAGGCATGCTGGACCAAACCAAGGGTCCATTTAGTCCAAATTTCTGTTCACACAGTAGCCAACCAACTGCCCACAGGAAACTCACAACAGCACTCTCCTGCCCATGTTCCCCAGCAATCATGTTCTCCAGCAAATGATTGTTCCCCATCATTTTTTGGCAGCTGTGCTAAATATTGAAGATGTTTCTTGTTCTAATCTCAGTGAGTCATACTCAGGTAATTAATTCAGATTCCAACATTTTGATGTGGATTTGTAGACTTAATTGCATGGTTATGTAACCAAACCTCCACCACGACTGGGAAGGAGCTAGGGAGGGATGTGTGTCAGTTTTGATAGGTATCAGATTTTCAGCTTTGTTTGCCCTGGCACACCCTTTCAGAAAAGACTTTTATGTTATTAATTTGTATTTAAATCTGGATTAACGATACAAGAAACATGCATTAAGTATACGAAGGCATATGGATAAATAATTAACTTCACACATCTAGCACAGATAATAGTTCGGATATATTTGATTCCATTCTCCATTTTGTCCCAGAGGCACAGGGCGGTACTATGTTTTGTGTGTGTATTTCATGTGGGGGGAAGACCTAATATAATATAAATTATTTTTTATATTAAAAACTTTCCTTCCTGACCCAAATATGCTAAGGATCTTTTATTTCCTTTTTTTCCTCTCCAAACCACTGAGTTGCATAAAAGTGGAACAGTTGCAGGGGATGCCTTTTTTAAAGTAATATTAAAATGTATGTGCAATTGGTAAAATTCAGAAGAGACATCTGGCTGATCTGGGGAAAGAAGGAAATAATCTCTTAAGGCTTGTATAACCTAAACCATTTAGGGCATCATAGATTGTTATTTCAAATTGTTCCAGAGTGCAATAGGAAAACCAAAGTTCACTTCTGAACACTTTCTAGTGCCTGCTATACCATGATTCTGTGGCAGTTACAATCTGGAAGCAGTAGGCAGAGAGTGATCCAAGCGTGAGCAGCATTTCCATTTTGGAGCCAAAATCCTATCCACAACCTGCAACGTGGAAGAGGTTGAGTGGCAGACTGCTGCAGAAGAATGGCAAGGACTAAGAGATCTAGATGGAAGGTTTCTCTTATTGTGGAATCTCTTACGGAGTCTTCAGAGAAATGGGAGACCAGTCTTGAATCCATATGGTGAAGAAAGAGTCAATGTGTGATAGATTCAGTCAAAAGATATAGTGAAGGCTGTAAATCAATAGGAAGCACCTAAATAATCTCTTCTAGAAATGAACATTAGAAAAAATTACACACAGCCAGCTTTATTAACTTTTGTTAATAAAAGGAGGACGAGAGTAACACGGGCTTTTTAATTTTAGGTACAGTGCCCTAAGGCCAAACTACACCTTACACATCACTTAATCTGCAATGTGCATCTATGTTTTTTGCTTTACTTTAATTAATTACCACCATGGGGGTTGTTATCGGCAGCACAGCATGAAAAGAGGAGAGTCTTATCCCTCCCCAGCTGTAATCCCCTAACCCTCCCCAGTGTGGTTACAAGGCTTAGTGAAAGTTCCCATGGCTGCAAAACAAGAGACACAGCTGCACGCTATGTATCAGTGTAATGCGTAGGTTGGCATGAATGCAGAATCTAGACAGCCCAGTCTAAAGTCTATTTTGCCCTATAGTTTGCTGTATACAAGAAAATGGCAGAGCGTAGGTATTTCATATCCCTCAAGGAGAATTATTTTGAACCACAAATATATGAAAGACAAACAACCAGAATTTAGTGATGCATATTGTGGGTATTATTCCAGTTTGGTGGCTGGTGTTGCTCTGTTATGGAGGCTGAGGCTAGATTGTTCCACCACAAGGGCAAGTACTTTGAGTACTGACACAAGATAAGGCCTTCTCCATGGTGGTACTCTGACTTTGGAACTCCCTCTCCCAAATGGTACACCTGGTGCCAATCTTACTATCATTTCAGTATCAGACTAAGACCTATTTATTAGGGCTGTGCGCTCCACTCCGCAAAACTGAATGTTCAAAGGAGCTCCATGAAGTTTCGTATTAGTGGAGCGAAGTGGGGACATTTTTTAAACCATTGGATAACTTTGGAACAGAGCGAAGCCCAGCTGGAGCTTCAAAGGTATCCAATGGGCTCGCGGCAGAGTCACTCGCTGAACTTTTCTTGGTGACATCTTGTCAAGGTGCTTGGCAATGCGCACTATCTCCTCCTCCCCACCCATGGCGCCAGTTCCTTGGTTTGCCCAGGAGTGTGAAGAGAGGAGGAAGAGGGGCAACAATACCCCAGAATGCTGATGAGCGAGTCGTGCCACAGTCTGCCAGTCGCTGTTACGAGCTTCCATATACACCAGCCTAAGGCATGATGGGAGCTGCAGTCTCATCACTCTCCGTGGCCCCTTCAGCAGCTGGGCACAGGGTGGTGAGCCGGTACTGTGTTTTCAAGAGGGCAATGCGTGGTGCCAATGTTTTGCTCTGTCAAGCATTGTGGGAGATGTAGTTTGGCAGAAGGATGTCTTGATGCTTCATTCCTGAGTAAAGGACTACAAGCTCCAACAAACCCCACTGGCATATTAGATCTTCCACAAAAGGGAACCGTGAGGGAAATAGGAGCTGATAAATGGGGAGACTTTAGTGAAGAGAATGAAAGGAAAGGAAAGAAGGAAGTAGAGGAAAGCAATTGAAGAATGGCTGGGGAAGGGCAAGAAAATAGCCAGGGACAGTCAAATTGAAAGAAGGGGGGAGCGATTATCCGAAAAACAGCGTGGAGCTCCGACAGATAACCTGACAAAGTGGAGCAACTGAGCTGCTTCAAAAATCAGAGCAGAGGAGTCCCTCAACGGAGTTCTGCTTTGATTTTCGAAGTGGAGCAGAGCCGCTCTGCACAGCCCTACTATTTATTCATCTGGGCATTTATGACTAGTTAGTTCTGCAGTAGATTGATTAACACATTAATATTGGGCCAAATCCCAAACCAAAATTGGGCTGATTTGGTCAGATTTGGGAGATGTCTGAATCAAAACACAGCTCCTCTGAAGTGGACCATATCTGAATCTGAACACTTCTGAAGATTTGGAGGAACACAGAGACCCAAATAGTGTGTCTCCCAAAATTGATGCATCTCTCCCCAAGATCTCCATATAAGGAAAACACCAGGGGAGAGGGAGGGAGGGATGGGGTGTCATTTTGTGACTGGCAGTTCAAGCTTCTAATCACAACGATGGTTTTACCAGAGCTCTCCAATCACAGTGCTTTGTGAGAGAAATGGATGAAGTATATTGCAGGACTAATCCAGTGTTCAATGCTCTTTGCTAAATCTCTTTCACAGGAATGTTAGAAGAGGTGTAGGCCTTTGCTAGACCTACCGGTAAATGCGCGATGGAGGAGGAGAGAGCCTGCGATGCAACTATCGTGGGCTGTCATGCTAGTCTATACGTCAGGCGTGACGAGGTCAAGAAGAGACCCGTCGCGCCCGTCATTTTGTTTTTTTCCCTTAAAAGGCCGGCTGCGCATGAGCACACGAGTGAAAAGGTAAGGTTTTTTTTTAAAAAAAGGTTCCCCCGCTCCCCCCACCCTGCCCCTGATGGGCGCAGCACTCCTGGGGAGCACTGCGCCCCATGCGCGGCTCCTGGCTATGCGCAAGTAATTGTGCGGAGCAGGGAAACGCCACGGAAATGGGCCACATGCTCGTGGTCTAAGGCTCAGCCTGAGACCACAGGAAAAACTAGGCCCAAACTGCCTGAGCCCGGCATCCCCTGTGCATCATCTGGACGCACAGGGACGATCCTGGGTATCAGCCCAGGATAACCTCTGGTCTAGCAAAGGCCTTAGCAGAGTCTGGGATCTGAGCGGATGCAGCATTGAGTGCTTGCTTGGAAATTTCTGGATGTTCATATTCTGCCATTGCCAAAGTATGCTGCACATCCATCATCCAGCCCTCTCCTATTGTTCATTTTTGTCTTTGGTGCCAATTAAGCATAAAACAAAACAAAACAAAAAAGTATTTAACTGTTCCTCATTCATTATAGCTCCTTGGCCCCTGCACCTATCCTTCTGAAATTTTGCAAGTTTCTTGCCTAAGGAGACCTCTAAGACATATACCATTTTCATAGAAATTGCCAGAAATAAAACACAACACACAAGCATGAAGGGGTAAGTGGAAATGAATAATTTACTCCCTCTCCCCATTTGAATACTTTCCTTCCACACAAAAAATGACACTTGTCCTTCTGAATTTTTTCAGGTTTCCTAATTAAGGCCAGCTCTATACTGTATGTAATTTTTATGACAATTACCTACAAAAAAGGAAGGGTTATAAATTCATCCTTTTTTATTTTTTGAAACCCCAAACTTAAAGGCTGCAGTTGTACAAAGATCCCTCCACCTATTCATCTGAAACTTGGCAGGCATGATCCTCTCCAAAGGGACTACTATGCCTGCAAATTTCATCCAAATTCTGACAAACCAAAGAAAAGAAAAAGGTGATAGCCGTTTGTTGAATTCCAATGATAGCCAATGAAGATTTGGGTTTCCGAATCAAGATTCAAGGTGGCCTCCAAATCAGTCCGAGCTAAAGCAGGCTGTTTTCCAAAGCAGGCTCCAAAGACATTATGAAGGGCAGGATAGAAATGGAAATAATAAATAAATAATTCCAGGCAGCACCAGAAAACAACAACAAGAAGAGGCATCCTCTTGCATTAGCATTAAGTTCTATTGCTTTGGCAGTAGATAAAAGAGGACGTGTTGTATGGAAGCAATAGTGACCAACAGTGGGCAGTGATATGCCAACCTTCCTGAGCTTGGGAAAGTAAGCAAGAGATGGACCCTTGTTTCGAATGGTAAGAAAATTAAACATTTTAACATCCCCCTGTAACCATTAAGAGCCCCCTTGAGGGCTGCCAACTCATGCATGAGAAACAGTTTTCTACTACATATTTTAATACAGTGTAAGAAAAGGGTCTGTGGCGGAGGCGAGAAAAGTAAGTGCTGTGCAGTATCATTATGCAGCAAGTCAAAGGGTAACTTAAACAAGAAGGCAGCCATAAATTGGCTCCAGAAGTGGAGAGTATCAGAGCAGAGGTGACAGATGTTTGGAGAACGATGGTCTCTTTTCGTTTACTCATAAGAAATAACTTGGCGCGGCTTTCTGGCTTCTTGAAAATATCTCACCAAATCCCACTGTACCTTCCCCTTTATGGTCTGGTGGAACAGAAGAGGAAGACATAGAAAAGGCTCCGAGGGAATCGTGCATCCTGTTGGCCTCATGGAACAAAGCTCCACAGTAGCTCTTTGTGTGTACGTAGAAAAGGAACCTATGAGGATATGGAGAAGAAGCAGTAGCTAATGAGACAGTTGAGAAGGAACACACAAGACGTAGCTGGTTATTTAGAGCATTGGTCTTCAGCAGCTTTGGAAAGGCAGGACAATGCCCATTTAACTGAAGACGATGAGGAGCACAGTAGAGATGTCTGCATATAAAATAAATGGCAGAGGTATTGGGGGATATGATGCATGATAATACCCAAACTTGGATGGGTTATCATGCATGTATACATGAGAGAGGTCAAGAGAGGGATATTTCAGGGAAAACTGAAGGGAGAATTCCAGAGGAAAGTTTACCAAGAGACATTTCGGGTAGTATCTAGTCCCATCCTGCTGGTGGGACCTGCTGCTAGCGCAACAGAAACTAGTACTTCATAAAGCAACCCTGGAAATGAGCAGAAATGTTTGTTTCCAGAACGCCAGTGACCACTTGTGAGATTCTCAACTGTCATGCCTGACCCAGGCCAGAATAATAGCTTGGATGAAGATTTGGAGACCAACAGCCCTGTGGATCCTCCTGACACCATGGACATGCCTAGTACCTCCAGGACACGACACCAGGACTTCAAGTACACGTGGGCTCTGATGAATCCCTAGGGTCATACATCTCCCATAGAGTCTGAGGAGGAGGCTGAGCATGCACCCAGCCCTAGAGTGCCCCTGTGCCAGAAAGTGGAGGTACAGGCTGCCACTTGGAGGTGAGGTGGGTACTTCAAGAACCACAGCAGCTGGGCTCCTCATGAGTTAAGGACTCCTCATGACTAGGACCTTCCTGATGATGAGGACATCATACACAACCCTCTGATGGGACATAGATGAGTCCTGGGTAGGGTTCTGGAAGCCCCAACACAGGAGCTGCAGAGAAGGAGCGGTGGTCCATGCCTCCTCTCCAGCCCCAAACATGAGTATAAACCTGCAGTTCATTTTAGCTCAGCACATGGAAGCATGGAGCAAGATAAATCTCAGCCTCTCTCTCTGGTTCCAATCTAGAAAGAGATGGTGCAGGAATGAAGACTTTCTGACTTCCCGAAAGATTGGACTCTGTGTAGCAGAGGCAGAGAAAGCCAGCATACTCCTGCTGTCCCTCACTAATTCCCAATGGGAAGGAAATACTAGAGGTGTTGTATTTGTCCCAGATTTATGCTGCACTTCAAAGATGCAGCATGAGGTCAGAGGCAAGACAGGGGCATACCCTGGCAACATTTGCATGCGACATTTTTGGTTGGCCACCAGTATTCCTGATTGTTGGCCATGATGGCAGGGATTTGAAGTCCAAACCATCTGGAGAGCTACCTTCTTTCCACCCCTGACCTAGACCCCACAACATTAGTTGACTCCCAATTATGGGATTTTATGGAAGTGCTTCTCAGGTGTCATGGAGAAATCAGATAGGCAGAAAGCTCTCTTGATACCATTGGCTAAGCTAATCATTTACTAGAGAAGGACAGGATGGGCAGAAAGGCCCAGTAGAGGATGGATTGACTCAGCATGGGCTTAAGAGCCAGCAGGGTGGAGCTGAACAGCAGTAGCCAACTGCTTAAGATACAACAATCTGATTTGGGAGATGCAGTGGTCCAGAGGATGCAGAGAAGAGAAGAGGGTCAGGGGAGAAGAAAAGATGTGAGAGACATGGGGTGGGAGAGATGAGTTTCACAAGGCCAGGAAGTGCAGAGTGAAGAATTACATCTTGATTTGAACGAAGTAGCCAGATCTTTGGCTGCAGGCCACCTGGAAATACTCTATTAGTTCTACATGAAGATTTTAGAGAGAACAATGATAGCCTTGGTTACTTAAGTGTTTTCCCCCCTGCCCTCCCCCCCCCACAAACGTTGTTGTGGTTACTTTCAAAAGAACAAGACAAGTCTGTTCAATTGAAAATAGTTTTTGCTTGTGCAATGTGTGCTGATTGTAGAGCCGTCTATGCATTAGTGCTATGTGTCAGTTTGCTTTCCTGACATCTGTACACCAATAACATATAGCAAGAGCAAGATTCTGACACCGCAATCTCTTTCCAAACCATCTTATTACAGCAGGAGAGGGAATAAGATATGACTTGAACAGTTTAGTAATATTCTGTAGCAGCCTCTAGCTTGCTGTACAGCAAGAGATTAATAGAACAGGGGCATTGAGATTTCAGGCTGTTTAGAAAGGACTGTCTACAGAGACCTTCATCATTGGCTAGACTGAATATTATGGTTATACACCGAAGAAAGTCATGTTTGCCTGGGTAACCTTTGACTACAAGTTAAATTTAAACCATGGTAAAAGAAATGTTTTTCCTCACATTACTGTTCTTCTAAAATTAGGACTTTATAATGAGGCAAAAACCATAATACACATCAATTCTAGGGTGACACCTTAGGCAAAAATAAGGGCAATTCAGGCCGCAGGCTACAAAAACCTGCAAAATTTTGCTGAGCAGAGAAAGGTTGGGTGGTGGTGGAAATGAATATGTGTATCCATGGATAGTGATAGCTTTATTGCTTGGCTGCCAGGTTTCTGAAAATGTCTTTAGAGAGATAGAGAGAAATAAAGCATGTCAGGCTCTTCTATTGGACTTTGGCCTCTCTATTGCATTTCTTCTAGCCCTAAGAGATCTTCCACCAAACCTCTTTCTAGATCCATTTCATAGATTCCTTTTGCACCCTCACAGATATATTCCACTTGTCTCTAACTTGGCGCTTCTATAGATGAGCAATTTATTGCACGCTCATGATTGGCCACTCATGGAGTTTGTGGGTCCTTTACATGATGCCGCCAACCTCCAGGATGTCTCCCGTGCTTTCCTTCTTGTAATCTCATTTAATCCCCTCCCCTGGAGATAATCCAGTATTTAAATTATTGTGGGATTTCCTCAGCATGTAAAGCTGGCATAGCATTATAATTCTACCACTCGATGGTGATATTTCATTTAATATAATAGCATTGCTGAGAGGAGAAGTTTTCAATTCAAAATCACATTGTTGCTGTCTAAAGGAGCTAGTTGCAAATGTGGAAAGACTCGAGGAGAAGAAGAAACCCCAGTAAGGATGTGGGTTTCCCTCCCTTAATGTAAAGACACCCTAGATTATCTGTAATTGTGTGACCAAGTCACATAACTTGAAGTCCATTCATGACCAGGGACCTCTTCAGACATTGCTGGTGCTTCTACCATCTGCATAATGAGAAAGTTCATTCACTGATATGTAGAAGCATCTATTTATTCTTTGGGCTAGTCAGGTTGTTCATATTCTAGATATGGGCTCCATCACATGTTGGAAAACATGCTCCCTACCGTTGCTTCTCTGCTCCTAGTTTCATTGCTCAGTTATTTCCTGTTTCAAAACAGGAAGTAAACAGCGAGCACGAGGCCCATTCATTTGGGCATTCTAATCATGCTGCTTCTCCTGCACACAGCAGGAGAGAGCAGTAACTTCCGGTTTAAAAAATATTTTGGATTTCCTGTGGTTTTTCTTGTGGTGCAAGGAAGGCCAGAAGGGATGGAAGGAACGGGGGAGGCAGACATCATGTGAGGGACCTGCAAAAAATCCGTGAGTGTCCAGTAACAAGCGTGCAATAAAACACCCATCGGATGGAGCCCTATATGTCTTGATTAATGGAAGATGGATGAAAGCTACAGGAAGCATAAGAAATTGAAGTCATTTGACTGTGTTTCAGCTCAGGGAAGTTGTTCCTGAGAAGGGAGGAATGCTGCTTTCTTTTGGACTACATGGGGAGTAGAGATGCTTGAGGCAGCAATCTTATGCACACTTATTTGGGTGTAAATCCCACTGAGCTCAATGGGGCTTCAGACTTTACAGATGATAAAAGCACATAGAAGAAACATGCACAGGTGAGGCAGGGACCCTACACATCACAAACCTATGTGCTTTTATTTCAACATGCGCTTACACGTATACACTTGTAGGGTTGCTTCAGACATTGAAACAAACCCATTTAGGTTAGAAGCACAGCTACCGTGCCTTCCATTTACACACTCTTGTTCTATGTAATTGCAATGATCACTTCATTTATTAGGGTCACAGACCAGCAAAGTTAATATAAAGCATGTAAAACCTAGTTAAAAAGTGACATGATAGCAAAATGCAGTTTTGTAGAATTCCTGCATGTGATTGCAATGTCTGTTAAGGGCTAAAATCTTTACTTAACCTTAGACAGCCATAACCTTTAGGGTGGCTCTTATGAATCTCTAAAAGAAAGATGACAATAGAGGAAAATATTTGCATATGCTAATTTATAGGTATAGCTTCAAATTTAGAAATAAAGCCATGACAAATGTAAGTCCCATTTATTTCAATGGTACTACTTTAGACTTAGGTTGGATTTCCCCCAATAATTTACACAGAAATACGTTACATCTCATTTTAGTGTGGAACACTGTGACCAGGTGACCCATGTGCCTCCCTGTTCTGTCTGCTTTCCAGATGCTAACTGGTGGTGGTCTTGACCCCTTCAAGTAGAGAACACCTTTAAATAAAAGACAGTCCTCAGTGGCAGACCTTGAAATAGAAGGCTGTCTTCTGTGAAAAAGGATGCCTGGGCCACTCTAGCTGCACCTAAGCACCTTCCCCGTTTCATTGAGTGTAGTTTCCCCTTTGTACAGATGGTGTTGGTGGTGTTGGTGGTGTTGGTGTGTGTGTGTGTCTGCTGGCTCCCTCTGTGTGATCATTGGCTCTCTCCATGTGTAAGCAGTATGTAGCTGCTTGATCCTTGATTCGCCATTGGCAGTGTTTCTACAGAGGCTGGCAGCATACCTGCTCTTTATACACCATTTCCCAATTTTCTGTGTTGTGTGTTTTCCCATCTCCCACCCCAGACAGAGCAGGCACAGGGTGCAACAGCCGCTCCACCGGCATAGTAGCGGTGTATCTCTCCCCGTCCTCTGTGTAATTGGTGTATAGGATTATTCAGCCCATGACTTATACATGACAAATGATTAGAAATCAGTGTATTTAACAAGGAGGGTGAGTGTTGACTGTCACAATTAAGCGGAAGGAGAGTTATGGGGAAGCAAACATTTAGATACATATTGTGCATTTATTGTCATGCTGCTTATCTGCACAGCTTTCCTCTGTAATGACATTGTTATGATGCAATAAATGTGGGGAATAGCTTAATAGCAGATGTTAAATTACATAATTTATTCAGAGGCCTCGATAATTACTGCCGTGCTTGCATCACATAGTATTTCATTATGTGTTCAATATGACTCATGCAATACTCATCAACTGGAAGTTGGTAACTACCAAAACCAAAGTTCAGCTGTACAAATTTAAACAGACAATAATTTAAAAGGGGGCATTTACTAAGGAAAAGACCTGTAGCCTGATCCCATATATCTTTACTTGGAAGCAGGGCCGGTGCCTGACTATTTTGCACCCTAAGCAGGTGAGCTACTTTCGCCCACCCACACCCACCCCAGCGTACCTGGGCACAGGGCGCCATCTCACCCGCCCAGCTGAAGCGAAGCCAGGACACTGGGGTGGGGGTGGGAGGCTTTGGAATGGCGCGCCCGGCCGGAAGCCGCTCTGGGAGAGTGACTTCCGGGCGCGCCGTTCCGAAGTCTCCTGCCTGTCTTCCCACCTCAGCTTTCTGGCTTCACTTCGGCTGGGCGCCCACCCAACCGAAGCGAAGCCAGGACACTGGGGTGGGGGGGCGGGCGTGGCTTCACTTCGGCTGAGTGGGCGCCCAGCTGAAGCGAAGCCAGGACATTTGAGTGGGGGGGGGGCAGGCGTGGCTTCACTTCAGCTGGGTGGGCACCCAGCTGAAGCAAAGCCAGGACGCTGGGGCGGGCAGGCGGCTTCGGAACGGCACGCCCGGAAGCCGCCCTCTCAGAGCTGCTGTGGGAGAGCGGCTTCCGGGTGCAGCATTCGGCGCCCCCCTTACCTTGGTGCTTTAGGCGGCCGCACCTAAAGACACAGCTGCCAGTAGCACCGGCCCTGCTTGAAGTCATGCTGGGTTCAATGAGATGCTCAAACAAGCTGCATTCTTGAGTTGTGATCCAGCAGCCAGAAAAAGCAATGCAGATCACCACAAGTACAGGAGTTTTCCAACTCTCTTTTAGGAGCAAAGTAATCACACAGAAGTATTGTTGACAGTGTGTACTTCGCATGAAGAACCATTCGACTGTGGCCAAAATATGCTAGACCCTGGTAAATTCCACATCTGTGGAGCAGCCAGATGTAGCTCTCTGTAATCTCGCTCACATCATAGACTTGAGACCCAGGGTCATCCCATGAAGCACGTACTTCTTCATACAGCGCATAGTTAAATTATGGAACTTACTACCACAAGATGTAGTGATGGCCACCAATTTGGATGGCTTTAAAAGGGGGTTGGATAAATTTCTGGAGGCAAAGGCTATCAATGGCTACTAGCCCTGGTGGTTGTGTGCTATCTCCAGTATTCGAGGCATTAAGCCTGTGTGCATCAGTTTCTGGGGAACATGGGTGGGAGGGTGCTGTTGCACCATGTCCTGCTTGTTCATCCCTGGCCGATGGCTGGTTGGCCACTGTGTGAACAGAGTGCTGGACTAGATGGACCCTTGGTCTGATCCAGCATGTCTTATGTTCTTATGAACTAGAACTAGGCAATGGTTGGATAAATAGTAAAATAAACGAGGGTATCCACCCTCCAACCACAATAAAAATTCAAAACACCCTGGTCTTATGATAATATGCGTATATTCTATTTCGTATATTGATTTCTTTAGCTCAATAATTCTATATGTATGTTTCTAGTAATATTGTATATATAAATATAAACTATAATGTCAGTTTTCACAGTATACAAAGTTTTGTTATGTTCTTATGAGACATGACCCAATGCTGGAAAGAGTAGAAGTTTCCTGTTGTTATTTTTTTTAAAAATGCCCATGGGGATTTTTCACTGCATAGATCAAGTGTTATCCTGTTCACAGAAGAACCCAGGAAAGGTCCTCTGTGTGTTTGTGTGTCATTCATATTTTTGGTGTGGCACAGAATGCTTATATAAATAAATACCATTTCATAATAAAACCCATGGATGTATGCTAGAACTGGATCTATCCTAGAGACCCAGGCCTTTGCTAGACCTACCTGAAAGTGCGGTCGGGATGAGGGGCGAACCTGCGCTGCAGCGTGCGTGGGCTGTCGCCGCAGTCTATACGTCAGACGCGACGGGCTAAAGGAAAGCCCCATCATGTCTGCCATTTTTTTTCATTTTTAAAGGGCCGGGTGCGCAGGAGTGCACGATCAACAAAGGTAAGGTTTTTTTGTTTTAAAAAAGGTTTCCCCGCTCCCTCCTGGCTCTGATCTCCCCCCTGGCTGCGATCTCCCCCCCTCCCCCATGCTCGGCTTCTCCCAGCTACGTGTGAGTAAGCCGCATAGCCAGGAAAAGCCACAGAATGGGCTAGATCTTCTGCGGTCCCAGGCTCAGCCCGGGTCTGCAGAAATACTGGGCTACAAGTGGAGCCCATTACCCTGGGGCAAGGGAGGGTTGACCCCTGCCTAAACCCGGGATCCCTTGTGCGTCATCTGGACACACAGGGGCGATCCCAGGTATCAGCCCAGGCTAACCCCTCGTCTAGCAAAGCCCCCAGTTTTATCTCATTTTGCTCTTGACAAGCATCTTTCCCCAATTCCTTAATGCAAGATTTAAACTTCGCATGCCGTATTATTTTAATTATAAGAGAATAAAGGCTTAATTTGTTTAATTATTAGATAAAGTATAACTTCAGCTGGTGAATTGGTAGAGGTCAATTTGAACTGGTGGCACTGCTAATGAAGGACACATTCCCACCTTCCTTTTGAGGTTGCTTTGGTTCTAGTGTCTCAAGTGAGCGCATGTATTAAGCTTTGGGTGGTATGCAAATGTATTTACACTTAATTGGTTGATTAAAAGGCAGATGATTACTCAACTAAAAATTGTTTAATGGGTTGACAGCCTTATAACCTCATTATATGTCATACAGCTATATTGATCACACCATCTGAAGATATAGTCCTAAATATCCATTAGCTGGTTTAGCATAATCTCAGGAGCAGTTTATAAGTTACCTAGAATTGCACACTATAATTAATGAGGTGCCATTTCCTTGTAACTTGACATTACTCATGGTACAATGGTGGCCACAGCTGTCCCTTGGCCATGTGGAGGCATTGGAGGTTTACCTTTTCAGAAACAGTCAACTTCAGAGTGAAAGAGCGGCAGCTGTGTCTGTTTGAGTGATGTATGAATTGAGGAGAAGGAAATTAACTAGCAAGCATGTTTCATATTCTGAAGTCTCTCCCTCCTGGTGCTAATCCATCATCCTCCCCTCCATAGTTGTTTTTATGTCTTAGGTTATTCCCCCCCCCCCCCAACCACAGTGAAATATATCCTTATACTATCAGGCCTGTGCAGTTGCTCTACAACTGGAATAGACCTAAGGCATTTTGTTTAATAGAAACACCAGCTTGAAATTCAGCAGCTGTTTAAGAGATTTAATTGTCCAGTGTCTTTTCTTCTTAATAGCTGCCTTGCATGCCAGATGGAGAAAGGGTGGGAGCAAAGGATTTTCTCCTTGCAGATGGGTGGGGTAGAATTACAGCCCCCCTTCTTTGCATTTGACTGGAAACTCCCCAGTTGCTCTTGCAGAGCGCAGAACGGGGTGGGCGGGGGATGATACTAACCCAAGGAGCTACCCTTTCAAGTATGGAGTTACTCTTCAGAATACTGGGAATCTGGGAAGTTTGCTGTCTTTTTTCAATGGTGCATCTGAAGAGTTGTCTCTTGCCATCCAGAAGGTGCCTTCAAAGAATCCATCTTCATGAATATCCATTATGATAGTTCTTCAGTGAGCAGTAGAAAATGTAGATGCTCTAAGGGCCTTGCTAGACCTACCTGTTAATCCGGTGGGGAGTAGGAGTGAGGCCACGCTGCAGCTAGCGGGAGCCGTTGCCCCTTTCTACACGTGAGACGTGACGGGGTAAGGGAAAGCCCCATTACGTTGGCCATTTTTTTAAACACTTAAAGGGGCCATGTGCGCAGGAATGCACCAATGATAAGGAAAGTATTTTTTTTAAAAAAAAGGGTTCCCCCCTGCCCCCGATTCACCCCCCACAATGTCTGATGCCCCCGCCTGCTCGCCTGCCCATCTGCCCCCCGTCCGCCCCCCCCGCTCACCATGTTTGCTCGCTCACCTCCCGCCCGGCCCCCCACTTGCCATGTCCGATGCCCCCTCCACCCCCTGGCAACAATCTCCCCACCCTGGCTCCGTTCTTCCCCCCCATCTCTCCTGCTAGGTCCGCTCTTCCCTCCTGGCCCAATGGGCACAGCATTCCTATGGAGTGCTGTGCCCATTGCGTGGCTTTCCCCAGCTACTCGCGAGTAAGCCGCGTAGCCGGGAAAAGCCACAGAACCAGCTAGACCTTCTGCAGCCCTGGGCTCGGCCGGGGCTGTGGAAAAACCAGGCCACAAGCAGATCCGTCATCTGCACGCACAGGGGTGAGCCTGGGTTTCAGCCTGGGCTAAACCCTCATCTAGCAATGGCCTCAGTGTTCTTTGATACTGCATTTGTCTTAATTTTTTTTAGTGTAACTTCCTGTAAGTGTGGTGATGCCAATTCAAATGTAAATAGAGGAAAAAAGTAGCTGATGGCCAAAAGAAGTTGATTTCAGTGACTTCATAATTCCAGTGACTTCAGCACTCAATGCTAGCTCCAGGTTTTTGAAAGCCCTCGGGCAACTAGGAAGGCTATGAGTCCTCAGTTACCAAGGACTGTCCTTTATATAGGCACTATGGTAACAATGTTGTGTTAGCCTTCACTCATGGGGAGCAATATTCAATATCATTTAGTTTCTTAGTAGATCACACATGTTCTATCCTAATTCTGAAAAAGAGGATACTCTAGAATAGCCTGGTGCCATCCAGTTCTTTTGGACTTCAATTCCCAGCTGCATGGTCAATGGTCAGGAATGCTTCCGGTGCAAGACCAAAACATTTGGAGGGCACCTGGGTGGAGAAGGCTGTCCTAGAGCAAGTAACAGAGTAATATTTCCCACAAGGGGTGTGCAAGATTTGGGGCGGGGGGTTGGTACAAGGTTGCATTCATTTTCATTACTGAAAGCATTATTTATTTTGTATTTCATATGTTTGCATTTATTTTGTATCACATTTTATTCATTTGCATTTGTGTTTTGCTTTTTGGAGCTTGCATTCACCTTGGGGTATCTTTTCTTTTTTAATCTAATGTATGTTTTGCCACTGCAGTGGCAGCAGAACAGACAGCCACAGCTGCTCCTTGTGGTTACCATTCCCCCGCCCCACAGAATGCCTCTATGAAACCTTGTTCTGACTCAAATAGCTAATAGTCTTGGGGAAATGGCAACTCCCACAAAAAGTGCCTGCTGTTATGGGCGTCTGCTGCTCACCCAGCTCCTAGCCCTGCCAGAGATAAGTAATCCCTCTCATCACCCAATGCCATATTTTCCTTTATGCATTTATTGTGTGATGATTGAAAATTGAACTGAATGGACCGCAATTGGTTCATTTAAAAAAAAAATGTAAGTTTTTTTTAATTTTAACCTTTATATTCAGTTTATATTATAATGATATCCTTTATATTCAGTTTACAAAAAGTTTAAAATTATATGTGTCTGTATATGTGTATAGTTCTACTCAGATGTTCATTAGTCATGCAGGCTAAACACATGAGAAGGAGGAGTTCACCAGAGCCACCGCCTCCACACACATTTCTGTCGCTGTTGACGCATTGGGAGAAGATGTTGTGAAAAGGCGAGCTTCCTCTATCTGTGCAGGCTCTGTGTGTGATCCAGAACACTGAGTTTTAGCTATCTCTCAATCTAAGCCAGTGATGAAGGACATCACTTCTTAACAGGCAATGGCTACGCTAGACTCAGATACCAGCACATTATTCCATCATCTTCAAGTGATCAAGCAACCATTGAACAGTTGAACTGATTAGGAGGATGGGGATTTTTGTGGAATGTTTCCTGCTATTCCCCCTTAAGTTAAAAATAGTTGAACTCGTCCTCATAGGTCTGTATGTTACTCTTATCCTTTTACCTAATAAATTCACACACACCCAGTTTTAAGAGAATTAACCATGAACAATGAAGAAGTATAGAAATGTCCTTTGGGGAGAATTTTACATTTACTGGGAGTTCATTTTTAAAGTCCTGCATTTCTTCCGCTTTGTCTCTCTTTCTGTGCAAAGGCTGGGAATGATTCCAACCTCTGGATTTGCAGAATTAATGCCTTTGTACCTTTAAAGTATTGAAGGCCCTGGCTTGCTGTAGCTTTAGAGTCTGCACGGGGTAGCTTGGCTGCAATCGAAATAGCATTCCCTCTGCAGCTTCCTCTCTTATCAGACTGACAACCAGGGACTAAAGTAGATACAAGGCTAGAACAAAATCAGGATTTGTCTGTCTTTTATTACGATGAATCATGGGATCTTTGCTTGTCCCCACCCCACACTTGGTCTCAATCCATTGAGCCACCCATGTTTTCCAAAGCAGAATGGCTATTTTTAGACTTCTGTGTACTAAGCTAATAGTGTAATGTTTCCCCTGTCTGAAAACGCTTTAAGACTTTCTCCCAGGTATTAGTGTATAAGATTGCACCCTAAGCTGTAAGGGTGTTAAGTGAAAAGGTGGAGAGGACCACAGGGGATAGCCAGGCCCGCCACTGAAATTGTGCACCACCTCTCCTCTCTTCCTCCCCTAGTGAACGTTCATTGGATATTTATAAGAATGCATTCTCCATGCATATATTTGTGTGGATGGAGAGGCCCTATTTTTGAGGAGGAGCCCTGATGGTGCAGCGTGCCTCCTTGGGAATAGGAGCTCTCCACACATACAGATGTACATGGAGACATTTCAAAGGACATTCATCAAGAGAAGGTGGAGGCAGTGGGTGTTTCAAGTGTTGAACAGAGCTGGTTTGTTTGTCGCATCTTTTCAGTCTAGCTCTTTCAAATTACATAGTTGTTTCACTGTTTTTAATGTACTTGGTTTTTCAATTGTGTTAAAGTTTTGTTGTTTTAAATAGATGCATGCCAACTTCATTGCTTTCCACCAAATAAGGTGATACATTAATGTTAACAATACATGATAAAAATAAGTCAAGGACAGGGCTAGTCGACATAGCTCAACTCTTGTGTGAATTCTACGGCTAGATCTATACCTTGTGTCAAATCATTACGAATTTGGAATAAAAAGCAGGCTATAACGCTATGGAAGTGGTATATGGAATGTGGATTGTGCCCCAACAGTTATCAGTGCACTTCAGTACCGCTATAAAGCAGTAGATCTGGCCTACACGCGAGTAATTTTGCCTGAAAAGAGTTGTTGCCTCATCCTGATATACGTAATTACAGTTCCCACACACCACCTAGTGAGTTTCTATTTGACATTAATCAGAATGACCCTGTTCAATCAACATGCTAAGCCATGGTGGTTAAGCATTTTGAGCTAAACATTATGGCTTAGGGTGTTGTGTGAGCCATGACTTAGCATGTCGTGTGAGCCATTTCTAACCATGGTGGCTACATAATTACGGTTTAAACACACTCACTAACCATTTGCTGCAAAAAGGTTAGCAGTCTAACCATGGCTTAGTGTGTTGTCTGAACAGGCCCAAAGAGTTCTCTGCATGTACATCCGTATGGATGGAGAACCCCTTCTGGTGAATGTCGAATGTTCATCCTGGCAATGGGGCAGCAGTGCACAGCAATGGCAGTGGATGAGGGTCCCACATGTGGCTTCAGAGCCCCCTCGGCACATTCATTCAACACCCCCTTCTCTCATTCAGCTAATCGCAGACATAATGTTTCATGGAAAACTACATTTCCTCCCTTCAATGATAGCTATAGCTAGGGATGGGGGAGGGTTTGTTCATTTTGTTATGAACTTACCAAATCTACACTTCCCAAGTCAATATGCAAACTGTAACACAGTTGTCCTTTGGTATTTGCATTTTGCTATGCAGTTCTCTGAACCAACAATGTGTTAAAAGAAAAGCAAAATGTGCACAGAAATGTACATATTGGAGGAAGAGACAAACAAACAAAAAACCAGCACCTTACGTAAGGGGAAACTGCTTGCCAAAAATGTGTCTATTAAGAAAAATGCTTACAAAACTGTGCACATTTTGGAGAAAAGTGTACAGAAGTCGATGGGATTGTCAATGCCGTCTTAAAAATAATAATCACAAACTGATGCGGAAACAGGGTGGAATGAACTAAAGGCTGGAAAAATGAGAACCTGAGAAACTAAATGGACTGATTCACTCATCTGTAGCTAAAGCTCTGGCCCTTCAGTGCAGAGTTCTCTGCTTCTTGTCCTCAGCATTCTTGACCTTCTCCAAGCTGGTAATATGTCCACTGCTTCCCTACCTAAATAGCCCCCTTCACATATTTTACACATGAACAGAGTGCATGAGATTAAATGGGCAGTGAGGCTATACTGCTGGCTCTGCCCCAACATCACATGGCTTCCTCAGCCTGCCCCCTCGCATAGAGTCCTAGAATAGTAGAGTTGGAAGGGGCCTATAAGGTCATCAAGTCCAACCCCCAAGATCCACATGTTGAGTATAGAAATCTAAAGGGGGGAAGCCTGCATGATAGATCTCTACACATGTAGATCCCCACTGGGCAGGGTTCCAGCTCCCATGGTCTATGTGCGTAGACTCCCTGCTCCAATGGTCCCTTTACTTTTGTGGACCCTCTTCATGCATGGAACACATGAAAAGGGATACTATGGTCTGTAGAAGTCAGACATCTAAAATTAAATGTAATGAAATGACCTTGTTTTTCCACATTCTGTGGCACAGAAAGGAAATGTGAAAGGGGCATTTGGTGCTGGAAGCTCACCGATAAATCTTGCTATGTGGTGTGCTTATTGTTAGGATTCTTCTGGTTCTGATTTCTCCTCTAGATATTAATTTATATACAATTTCACTGGAAAAGCTGTGCTCTTACACAACTGGATATTGAATTGATGTTTCTTGCAGTTGGAATTGGCCCACTTTTTCTTCTGTAGTACTACTGTACAGGCACTATACAAAATGTAAGGCGAGCGTTATCAGATTGGAGCTACGTGAAGGAGAATTTAATATTTGTAATGTTTATATAGAGATTTATCTCAGAACCACTTCTCTCATATACATTATTTTCCAGTCTAATCTAATATTTGCTTGAAACCTTCTCTGTGTTCAATACTTTTTAGAACAGTAATAAATAATCCAATTCAATTTAGAAAATAATAATGTTTTCCTCCAAATTCTAATAATCCTGTGATACAATCTGTCCCCAGTTATAGTAACATGTTGCAGTCATTTCTTTTCCCTTCCATTTTCTTTTCCAGTTTTCTCTCTCTCATTTTTCCAATTATTTTTTTATTGGAGGTTGTTTTGTTCAAATGGTTTTGAATGGGATAGTAGGAGACTTTTAATTCATAGTTTTCATTGCATCTTCAGATTTTTTCCTTTAATGTAGTAGATATTGCTTTAGGGAAAAAAAACCAATTAAGCATGATAACTAATGGACATTATTGCTGACCAGTTCAAAACCTGAAGCCAGACATCTAAAATTAAATGTAATGAAATGACCTTGTTCTTCCAAGTTCTGGGACATAGACAGGAAGAAAATTTCAAACCAGCAGCTGGATGCAATGTCACAATGAGCAATTTTGTCACTGATTCAGAAGTTCAGTTAAAGCATTGGAATATTATTGCTACAAGTGAAAGAAAATGCGAGAAACTTTTCTAGCACTTTCCTTTGTACTTTTACTTTCCCTTTTAACATACCTTGGAATCAGGTTGAGCTAAAACAGCTTCTTTTGTGGCATTTTCATTGCATTGCTGAAAACTGCCTCTGTTTTTCAGTGTGATTTTGATTTCCTTTTTGAAATGTTGTCTGTTTTTAGCCATGTCTTCGACAATAGAAGGTTGCATGGCGAGAGGGCCAATCAGTAAATAATTTTAATAGAACAATGGAGTGTTTTTATTTTATATTGGAACAATAAAGTTCCTTATTTACTGTTAGGGGCAATCTAACTGTTATGAAATTGATTATGTTTATAACTCTTCTTTGTTATCTTTGGTATTTATGGATCAGTGTAAGATGAAATGCTTTCCTTTGTTTATCTACTAGGAGTTTCCTCTGTAATAGCAAATAAATAAATAAACAAATAGATAAATGTGTGTTAGTGTGTAGTCCTGAAACTAGCTCACAGATCACAGCTCAGGGACATTCTCAAGCAAAAGACCTGTGGGATCCCTAAAATTTGTCTTTGACCATCTGGGCCTTAGGGCAGCTAACCCCATTCTAGTTCCAATTGCCATGCTGGCTGTAGATGATGGGAAAGGTTGGCAAGAGTTCTGCTCTGGCCTTAAAGCCAAAAGAGCAGGAGATATTCAGCTGGTTTAATGAGTGCATGCAAGCCCATATTCACAAAATGGAGTTTTTACAGATAGCTAGAGCACAAAAAGAAAATTTCTTGACATGGAGTAATACAGAACGGATTTCTGAAGGTACCTGAGGCTTTTCTGTGTTACCTGGGGAGCAGAGTAGAAAAAAGCCTTAACCACTGTGGTTTACGGTGTCTCCTGAACAGGTCCTATGGGTGGAATGCAAGCTGAACAGATAAGCTCACCCCCATATTAACCTCACCTAAGGACCATTACAGGAATGGTGTGTGGGTGTTGTTTTTGTGGTTGGCTGCTGTGGCTGCTTTTAGTACTGTTTTTCATTTGATTGTTATGCTTAATATGTATCTCTACTGGTTACTTTTTGAGCCACCTTGGAATACTTTTGCACAAAAGATGGTTTGCAAATATTTAAATTAATAAATACAATAAAAAATCCAATTGTGCTATTCTCTCCTCAAAACAATAGCAGCAAAAGCCTTGTAAGACTGACAAGTTGCTAGAGACATTCCAGTTGTTTCAGAATAGGTTGGCAAAGGCCTCATGCTCACAAAACGGAAAGTCAGGATTCTGGATCATTCTGGTTTATCAGTGACGTAGTAGAACCAGGGCTCATAGGGACACTGCACTGTCAGGCTTTTTCAAAATTATTATTATTAGCAGGGACACTGACATGATCTGTCAAGCCCCTCAGATTTCCCTGTTCAGTCTGAGCTTCGCTCTGCAATCCTCACAGTAGCTGGGCGTGGGTATGGGGAATGCATTTTCCTGGCAAGAATTTAACTTCTCTGTTCTAGTACAAAGTATTTTTGGGTGGCTTGATCTTGAATGAAGGCCCATTAATTTGACTGAAGACCTGCTACCAGTGGAGATGTAAATTCCAATAGCTGGTTTCTTGACATGGATCAATGTAGCAGGCTGAAGTTTTGGACTCTTCTACAGGCCATAGCTATGGGGACTGTCATGGTGAGAGCCAGTACTTCAAAATCTTCCACTACACCACTGTTTTAGTCATGAGAAGCACATGGCTACTGTAACCAGGTTCTCACCCAGAAGAAAAAGCTTACCGTTATATCTTAACCTCATTCTCCTAGGAAGCCAAAATATAAAGTCAGGGTTTGAAGATGGTTTCTGATTCCTGGCTTGTTAGGCACTGACAAGCAGGAATCCTGGTTCAGATGTAACAAAAAAAAATGTTCTTCCTGGTTATTGTAGTTGCTCCCATGGGTGGGAGTAGCTAAATGGGAGCAACTGAGCAAAGTGCAATAGGGTTCTGCTCACAATTCTCCACAATTCTGAACTATTGTTTTGTGTGAACACAACCAAAACGTGGGGCCAGTATGGTCTCCTTCTAAAGGAGGGGCACTGGAAGGATACCTGATGATAATGCCAGTGTCCTGTTGATGGGCATCTTTATAAGCAGCTACTCCCAATGCTCTGTTGATCCCATCCCTTTTTCCTAAGCTGTTCCAAAGAACTGATCCAAATTCTGCAAGATGGATAAAAATGTAAAGAATGCAAAGTGATCAACATGCACATTTACCTGTTGCCATCACAGAATTTGCATTGTCTGGCTGTGGCATTGCTGTGATTAGCTCAGCTGCATGGTGGCTGCTGGGGAACTTTGTACCTGTGGGGCTTGATGATGCAGATGAAGCCCAATGCACTCCAGTAGGTTGGCTGGTAAGGAGGTTTGGGTATGGTATGCTGGGATAATGCCGGACGGGCATGCATCCCACTCCTGGCTGTACTTGCATTGTTCTTTTCCTTGAAAAACACCCTTTTCTTGAAATATTAGTAATATTGTTTTGTGAGTATAATGTCAAGACAAGGCTGCAATTGTTAGAGTATCTTCAAACAACACATTGTAATAATGATTAAAACTAAGATTGTAATAACGGCTATGCAGGAGCTATACCTCACCAACTTCTTACTGACTCAAAATGGCCTTGTTGGAGATAGAACACACTGAGAGTTTGAGGAAATCATTTCTCCTGTGAACATATAGCAGAACAACCTCACAGAGCAATAAGGAATAGAAAAGAAGGGAAAGGATGTCCACTAATCCAGCTTTTCCCAACCTGGGGGTCTCCAGATATTGAACTACATCTCCCATCATCGCTGACCTTTAGTTATACTGGCTGGGGATTGTGGGGGTTGTACTGAGGACCTCAGGTTGGGAAGAGCTTCTTGTGACTACATGATGGTCCCCCTACTCCAAAGTTAACCATACCGTCCTCTTATAGAATGATAGATGCAAGCTTGTGACTGGGATCATGCTCTCCTCCATAGTAAAAGAAGCTAAAGATGGAAAAAGTAATTGTAGTCTGTCATTCTTAGAGCAAGATGTATCTGATTGATGGCCTCTGCTGCCTTTTGTGCTGTCTTAAACACAGAGGCGATTATACAGTCCAGTGTTCATATGTCTTATGTAGCTTAAATGCAATGACATATGCAGGAAGATTGGGGAGAGGTCATGTGTAAGGCTTTCTTTCTAACAGATATAAAGTCCCCTGGGCATACAATTGACATCCTCATGAATACCACATGAATTTATAATGATCAGTACTTTTCACATAGAATAGCATGCTAATTCATAATGATTGATGGGGTACTTAAAGTAAAGAGGTAACCTTTTCCTAAGGTGGGCAGGTGACTTGACATCCACTTTATTAACAATGTACCATGTACTATACTTATGCAGATGAAAAAGGGAGGGAAAAAATCAGTGGGTCTCTCTGCACCATGTTATTATGCATAACATCTTGCTGTAACGAGGTTCTACGCCATGCAAAACACAGTTCCACCATAATTCAGAGTATTTTACAACATTCAGTTCCAACCTCTGAAAGGCAGAGTGCACTTGAAAAATGCCAGGCCGGGAAAGCGAGCCACCTGTGATTAAAAATGGGCCATAATTGAACTCAAAGAATGAGAAGAAGTGCTTCTTATCTTGCCAGAAATGATTGCTTAATTCTCTCCGACAAATCAGTGGTGGACTCTGCTAATGCAATTCAAATAATGTCCCAGTTATGTACTTGAGAGGCAAAATCTAAAACCCTTGGGGCCCTGAAAATGATACTTTTCAAGAAAGGTTGCATGTGCCACTGGGATTGAATTGGATGGATGAGCACTTAGAAAGTCTGGCTGCTGCAGACTACAAACCAGTTGGTTATTTTAGTAAAATATTCAGTAGTTATGCTTTTTGTTTGTGCTGTGACAACTGTTACTACTAATGGAACGAGAGGAACAAATTATATACATAATGCAATTGATCTGTAACAGCCTTGGCAAAACTCAAGACAGCTTGGAATAAATACACTTTTAACTCATTTTAGGCAATTGATCTAAAAAAAAATGATCTTACGTTGATTCATTTCTTAAAGCAATTATTGATTAAAATGTGATCTTGTGCAGCATTGTCCTACTTCAAAACATGCGAGGAAATACCTTGAAGACCTCCCTGTCTTCTCAAAAAAAGAGATCTTCTTACCATACTAGCTGCTTATGTAAAAAGTATATTGCTGACAAATGGTCAAAACTAGAGCTGCACCCCACTGACCCAACCCAACCTGCCATTTTGTGGGTGATACAGCCAGTCATTTAGTGTCTAGAATGATTTGTGCCTCTTGTCTCTGCAGGTGGAGTTGAGAGGGATACTGGGCTATTGCTGTCACCCATAAAATGAGTTGAGGATTTGAGGAGAGATTTCCATCTGTTATTGCTAGTGGAGGCATGGATTGTCCCTGCCTTCTACAGAAGGTGGTGAGAGTATCCCACTCTGTAGCGGCCTTGGGCCTCCATTGGCAAGGAATTAAAAAACTGCTTCAGCTAATGGTGGGATGAAGGAACTCGCCTGAGGATCTTAAAACTTGGGCAGGCTCATATGTGAGAATGCAGTCTTCCATATAACCTGATCGCAAGTTGTGTTGGGCTTTGTGAGTCATAACCATTACTTTGAATTGTGCTCCGAAGAGCCATTGTTCCTTCTAGTTCAGTATTGTTTACACCAGGGAGAGGCAACATGGCACCCGTGGGCACTGGTATACCCTTCAACACCTTCCTTGGTGCCTGCTGAGATGCTCTATCCCGCCTACATTTTTTAAAAAATCATGAAGTTTCTTCCTGGCATTTGGGATGGCTTCAAAGCAAAATGAAGCCCTCCATCTACTCTTATTTTCTTTCCCCATGAATACCTCAGGCCACACATGGGACACAGAGACATACTTAGGAATCAGGGATGGCAGATGGCTGCAGGCTCAAGATAGTTTCTCAAATTACCAAATGTGCCCACGGGGCCCAAAACGTGACCTATCCCTGGTCTACACTGATTGGCAGTGACTTTTCATAATATCTGACAGGAGTATTTCTGAGCCCTACCTGGAGATGTCAAGAACTGAACTTGGATACTTCTGCATACAAGGCAGGTGCATTATGGGCTAAGATCCTTTCCCTGTGTTCCTTGGTACACCATTTTGGCTTAGAGGTAGCAACTTAAGAGGTAAATAAAATCATTACATTCAAATACGACAGCCACTGTGCCAAATGTACTGGGTGCAAAATCCCTTAGCTGTCCAAAACCAGCCATCCCTGAGAAATGCATATGCTCCATGAGCTGCTAATGAGACATCCCTTGCCGTTCTGTCTTGTGGCTTAAAATCCTTCCTTGTTTTTCTTTCTGACTTCCATGAACCATCTCTGTTTGCTCACCTCGCTATTCATCCTGCAAAAACCGAGCTGGAAATCCCTATTAATTGGGGAGGGGGCAGGGAGAAAGTAAACAAATGCTTAACTAATAAGCTGTTAACAAGCAGTACCAGATTACATTAATACTGTCTGAAAACCAAATAAAGGGGAGGGCTGAGGGTGGGAATCCTTAACAAGTAAGTAGTAGTAAATCTCACTGACAGAAGATAAACTTCCTTGGCACTAAGGCAATGAAAGAAGTGTTGATCTATATAGCTGCAGATGTGGCTCCAGGGTGCAATCTGTCCAGCTGCTCAATATCAATTTTGCCACATGGGCACTGCATCAGGGAAGATAAATAATAAACCTCTTACTCATAGAGATCACTACAATTGGCAGTGACTGGTTTTCACACCAAAAGCCTGCTGAATCCCATTGTTTGTGGGAGCCAAGTGCTTCTGAGCGATACGTGACGAGCAAAAGGAAGAATAAGTGGTGTGTTGTTTTTTTACTTTATCATACTGGGGGCTTTTTTATGGGCTGTAACTAGGGATGGACAAATCAGTTTAGCTGTGGTCCATATCACTTTATTTCCAGAAATATTTGTAGACTAACTTTCATGAAACATCCGAAGGCGGTGTACAAAGAGCAACAGAAAAGCAAGAAACCATCTAAAACATACGACTTTAAAATAGTAACACATACCTCAAAACAATAAATACAGCCATGATCTACAGCAGTGGTCTTCAACTGGTGGGTCGCAACCCAAAAGTGGGTCATGAGTTCATCCCAGGTGGGTTGCAGCAAAGCTGTTACTGCCATACTGGGCAATTGTGTTAAAATAATAACATAAAGCTCAAAACCATAACATACAGCCATGATCTAGGGTAGTGGTTTTCAACTGGTCTCGAGTTGGGTTGCGAGATCAGTCCAGATGGGTCATGGCAAAGCTGTTGCCGCCACGTAGGGCGATCGTGAACTTGTAAAAGTGGGTTCCATGTTGCAGTTTGGGGGTCCGAGGTGGGTCTTGGGTCTGGACCAGTTGAAGACCACTGATCTAGGGCAAGTTGAAATTAGATACAGAGTACTGCAAGATACAGAGTAAAGGCCTAGGTTCCTCAAGAGCTTTTCAAGATATTGGTGCCTGTTTGAGTTCAAGGAGAAACCCATTTTCCTGTGTTCAATCATAATTCCATTGTCTCTTGTTTCTGCATTAATCTGTATTTGGAAAAACAAACCAAATTTGCTTGCAAATTCACATTTAAATGCACGTTTTTGAACAAGTTTCTCTCAAAATATGCATTTTTGATACTTTTTGTTTGAGCCGAGGACAGTTACATTCAGAGAAGTGCAAAATCTGATTGCTGCTGGCTCTGTTGTGATCTGCACATTTGTTCAGGAGGGATGGACCAGTTTGCTTTGTATCAGAATTCACAAAGATCAAAATCCTTAAGCATTCATAAATATAATTAGTCACCACTCCATATTCCGTTGTTGTTGTTGTATAACATTTCTGTTGCACCTTTCCAAGGCCCCTGGTGGCTTAAAACAACTATTATTGCAAATCTCAAAGATAATTACAAATGGAAAGCGGAACAGATCTGCATGATTCACTCTGCCAGTTCATAGCTAAGAGCTCTCGAAACCGCTAATGCTGACATGCCAATTGTGAACATAGCTGGCGGAGAGAGTTAGAGTTTGCGCTGTTTGGTCATAATAGACTCTCCCTTTTTCAATGAAGGGTACATCTTCCTAGAATCTTGAAAGAAAAGATCTGATTTTCTGCCAGGTTTACAACAGAGTAAACAGCAAAGGTATATGAAACTTTACATTGTGTAAATATAATGTTCCCAAGGGCAAGAATCTTGGAATAGATCTCCAGGTGATGTGTAGTGGATTAGGAAGGATTTCTGAGTCCTAGGGGGCTTGTCTAAATGTCAACTTTGCTGCAGGGGTGGCTCAGAATCCATGCTGCACCAGTTATATGACACAGCCACCAATTCGGAGCCACCCCAGGGCAAAGAGCCAAAGATGTGCAGCAGAAAAGTTGGGAACTTACCCCAACTTTTCCTGCCCAAGCAAGGTCAGTGTGGCTCTTCCGACATCTGTCTTCGCTCTGGCACTGTGCTGGGGGCATTCCTGGGCAGAAGACGACCTCCCATTGGTCACTGGAAGCCATGGGAGGGTGAGGGTTTGGTGAGCCTAATGGCTGCCAGATATCCCATGCTGCATCCCTCCAGCAGGGATTATTCTCCGCCACTCCATAGCAGCGATACTGCAGGGTTTGGCGACAGAGCAGCACCAACTTGTCACTGTGAAGGCAGCCCTCCATTCTTTAATAATAGCCACAACTAAATGACTCCCCACCCCCTGTCTTAAATTATATGCTGAAATGGAGAGTGCTTGGGGATAACCAGGAGTGGATTCTTTTGTGGAAGGTCTGTGAGCTATGTACAATTTGGTACTCAGAATAATTCTTGGACTCAATAATTCTATAGGTATGTCTTTTGCAACCAGCCTTGGGTTGGTGAGTCCCACAAGGGAGATGTCCAACCTCAACTGCCTTAAGAGGCTGGGCTCTGGCCAATTCACCCACAGGAAGAGCTGCCTATGGACTTGCTGATGGAGAAGCAGGAGGAATCCAAGAAAGATCTGAAAGGAATAACCAGGCCTATCCCACTGAGATGGATCCTCATTCCCTCTCATGAGGTAGATCCCTCATGGAGTCATTATGGAGCCCCTTAGCCACATACCCAGTTGCCAATGATTCTTTGCTTGCACAGAATGGCCAAGGCCCTGGAGGATGAAGACATCATGTAAAGCACCTGCAAACTACTGTTAGTGAAGATCACTAGAGCACAAAAAATGCCTCATAAATAAAGGACCTAAAGGAAAGAAAGAAAAAATCCTCCATTGTGACCAATGGAGTTACTCCACCCCTTTTTTTAGTCTCGGGGTGGGTGTATGAATTTGGGGGGGGGGAGTGGCTGGGTAGGAAGGTTTAAACCTCCCCTAATTGGGTATGGTGGTCTCAATCCAGATTGGGGTCAATCATGCTTACACTAAGGCATACAAAGTATTTAACACAGCATGTAGTTTACCCCTCAGAAGGTGATATGGAGGACAGTAGCTGATATGGCAGGTGGATCTGCTTGGCTGAATCAGGTGGAGGAACATGGCTGTGTGTGTGTGTGTGTGTGTGTGTGTGTAGAAAAAGGATCAAGAGAGGGAAACATTCTTCCTCTTTGTTCCGTTCTCCTTCTTTCAAGATTGGATGTAACAACAAGCAATACAAAACCCATGAACTTCTTTTTTCCAGGGGTCCAAACTCGTTATTAATAATATCAAAACACAAAGGCAAATCAAATCCCCCAGCTAGCAGGCAGAAGGACACTGTCTGCAAGAATGTTTTGTAATGGTAACCAGTGAGATAATGAGACCCTGTCTATGGAAATTGGTTCATTAATATTTCATTGGGTTGGCTTCTGTGCAACTCGAGAAATGCCCCTTGGAAATTCAATAAGTAATTCGGTTCATTACAGAGCTTAACCGATTTTGATGTGGAAAGTTAAAATACGGGGAGCTGAGACATACAGATGGATTTGTCAAGTAAACCTTGACAATAACGCATTCCCTCCCCCCTTAACTTAAAAAGCAAATGAATAAACAACAGTATATTCTGCAAATGATTTATTTAATAGATTTATACCCCACTTTTCAAGATCTTTTTCAAGGTGACTTACAATGACAAAGAATTAAAACATGTTATGTGCATCAAAGTACATATGTACATCTATTCTAAACCTAATCAAAGGGCTACAGAGATGGGAATGCTCCTTGATCTAATCCCCCCCCAATATATATGTTTGCCTTGCCTAAAGATAGTATGCAGTTTAATTTAGAATGCTTTTCTATCAAAAGCAGGGCTAATTCATGCTACCAACTGGCAACAGCCCAGCATAATTTCGCTGGACCGAAGACATGATTGTAACATTCCCCTTCCCCCCCCCCCATCCCATTGCATCTTATAAGTCATGAAAGACTTATTCTATTTTATTTTTGAAATTACATAAATATACCTCATTATTTTACAGATTGCTGTTTCTGTTGATCTAATTTCTCAGTTACTGCTTTGTCCTGGCAGACTGAAGCCTTGTGTATTGATGGATTGGTGCCATTTAGCTTCTTTTAGTTCCCCTTGTTTAAATCTCTGTCTGCCTGATCTGTATTTATAGCCAGCCATGGCAGTGTGGCATGTATGTATATTAATTATACAGGAGTACACTGACAAATGCCCTTTTGACACTAGTAGGAGTCTATGTTTGGAATCTAGTGTCACTTCTTCTGTACGCTCTAGATCTAAAAGACTGAACTCATTTATTCATAGGTGATCTAAGACAGGGGAGGCCAGAAGTAGATCTGTAGACCTTGGGTTATCAGAGTGGGTTATTTTGAGAAAATAAACCATAGTAGATTTTAAAATTCCTGACAGATGACACGATAACTCAGGATCGGTTACATAACCCATCATGGGTTATCATGTCATTTGAACCCAGTCTCTGTCTCTCAACCTGCAAGCCCTAGAGTTTCTGGAACAAGTGTTTGTGCCTGGGCAACAGCTTGCTGCTCAGAGTTTTGCTTGTTCTGTTATAACACTGTTTCTAATTGGTTCTAGTAAATTTCATAGGATCTTAGAAGCTCTAGATACCCAATACAGATATGTGTTATATAATTATAGGCTTCCAAACTGGGATAGGGTCTTCTAGATGCTGGAGCCCAGTAATATATACTTCCCCACACATTTGGACCTATACAACTGGCCATCTAATAGATATTTGAAAATCCTATGCATGGCCTCCAACCTGTAATGAATGAGTTGGCCATGTGTATCTGACGCCACATGCAAGATGCAGCTTTCAGCACACATGGATAAGGATCAGATAAGCAACACCCTGCGTTCTGTAGGTGCACATGAGCTGCTCACAATGGGTTGGGAGCCATCATGAATCATTACAAGTGGCCCATGTGCTCAAATACCTATAAGAACGTAAGTAGAGCTGTACTGATCAAATGAATCCATTGGGTCTTGGATCTGCTTCCCACCATGACCAGCCAGATGTTTCCAGGAAACCATTAGAGGGACATGAAGACAATCCCCACCTCCTGCTTGCTCTCAGCAGCTGGCATTTAGTAATATATAATGCTTCTGAACAAAGAGGTTCTATTTAGCCATCATGACTAATAACCGTTGATAGACCTTTGCTCCAAGAATTTGTCTTAATTTATTTTTAAGCCATCTAAGCCAATGGCCAACTTGTGCCACATCCAGAAGTTATTTGTGTATTTTGAAAGGAAGTATTTATTTATTTGTTGGTACTACTGAATGCCAGTATGGAAAAAAAGCCATAGATGAAATTATCCTTTAGTTCTCTCTCTCTCCCTCTCTCTCTGTGTATATGTGTGAATATGTCTGTTTGCTTTTTTATCCCATTCATAGTTACTCTTTGTGGTCTCTGTGCTTCACACACATAGGCTCTGCGCATGCGTGGGGCTTGGGAACCTTCCACAGCTAGAGGTGTTTCCCTCCCCCACCATCACATGCACCTGTTCCAATGGTTCCCACCTTCCCCTCGGTCTCTCTTCGACTGCTATTGTGGTAGCACTGTGAGGGAAGCTTCTGGCTAGTATTATTAACATAGTATTTTTTTTTCTCTTAAGGCGTTTATTCTTTCTTATTTTCTTATCTATTAATTCTGCAGTTTTTGTTGATTTGTGATCTCTCGATCGCCCATTAGGGTGTATGGCCCTCAAGGCACCGTTTGGAAAATGCAAGCATTGTGGTAGTAAGCTACCACCATCTGACGGACATAGCTTATGTTTGTTATGTCCAGGGCAGGATCTACACTACTGCTTTAAAGCGCTTTATAACAGTTATAAAGCGCTTTAACTGCTTTAAAGCGCTATAAAACTGTTATAAAGCGCTTTAAAGCAGTAGTGTAGATCCGGCCTTGGTGAAGGGTATGTAATTGAGTTATGTTCCCATTGCCAGGCTTTTTCAAAGCAAATAAGACAACACCATTCTGACTGGCTTAAGGCTATATTGTGACGAAAAGCACTGGAAGGGGTTGGTGACCAAGATTCTCCAATGGCTAGTACTTCAGTGATATACTAGTCTGTGCTCGCCACTTCAGGGATGGGACCTAATGCATATAGGTCACTTTCATGCTCTGTAGAATCCTCAGAAGTACCCTTGATGCCTGGGCGCTCAATAATGGCTAAAAGGCTGACAAAAAAAGGCAAAGACATCAAAGTCTACATTGTCATCGAAAACTGATCCCCAAAAGAAATAGAAAAAACAGAGAAAACAGATATTTCTAAGGGGGGATGTCCTTTGGGAGGAGGCCCAAGAAATCAATTGCATCCTTGGCTTTAGGAAATTTAGATACCAGGCTTGGCATCTGTAGTTCAACAACATTCTGGTCAGGCTTTGGTCGATACTGATTTTTTGAGGTCATTGTCTCGAGATAGACTAGTGCCTCAAGATCAAAATCTTGAGCACTTGACACTGACTATGCTACTGCCGGTGCCTCCTTTGCTTCTGTTACCAATCCGAAATGTGCCTCTCCAGGCAGAGCCTTCTCAAGTTACGTCTATATCACAGGGAAGGAATAGGGAGATCTCCCCAGCCCAGCTGAAACCGTGCACATCTCTGTGGCAAGGACACCCTCAAGACAGACAAAGGGGATCTCCAGAGTCTATGTTTTCTACATTCACAGCAAGGGGATTTGCAGACTGCCACCAAAGGGAGCGCTCTCATTCCCCTCAGAGATGGGAGAGATGTTCGGACTATGGTGACTGGGGCAGATCATACTATCCAAGGGAAGATTTTCATTATACCCATCCTAGGTATTATGATTGTGATTGTGTCCCATCGGCAACTCTATCAAGACCATTGCCAGATGAAATTCAGTTTGTGGAACCACAACCTGCTGAGCCAAGATCACGGACACATCCTACGGACCGAGAAGTGTCAGCATCGGGTGGAATAAGAGCCGCAAGAGGAAGTATAGTGCCGCCCTCGGTGTTGAGGGGTGTACAGCAGTCGGCTTCAGCTATGGTTCAGGGGACTCAGTTGCTGCAGGAAGCGGTTGAACCGTTAGTTGTAGACTCAAGTGTTAATCAGCTGACCCAGGTGCCACCTGCGGAATCACCTTTGTCAGAAGCAAACATTTCGGATTTGGATAGATTTTCATGGGAATAGGCTCTCAAATTCCAATGTGACATACAACCACCAAACCCTATACACAGATGTTAGTTCAAATTCTATGCCATGATTATAATGGCATGAATATACTAGCAATTTTACTCCAAGTTGCATTTTCTTAGAGAGACAGTGTGTGAGAGAGAGGGAGAGAGAGCGAGAGAGCAAGAGAGAGCGCACAACTTGGAGTAAAATTGCTATTATATTCATGCCATTATAATCATGGCACAGAATTTGAACTGACATTTCTATATCTATATATAATCTTAAAGGTACTGCAGAAGTAGTGTGATAATTTAGGGTATGTGAAGCCACCTGCTCAATGATGCATAGCTGGGTTGCAAACACCTGTGAAATGAACCCAGTGCGCAAATAGCTTACACAACAAAAAAAGTGACTCAATAAGGAGCAACCAATTCAATTTATTTCTTCAAGTTAGTAAACAATTGTTCTTTTGATATCTCCCATTTTTGTTTTGTTTTTTAAAAATCCTATAAATAATATTATTTCCATTTTGTACCCATGTCTCCTAGTCCTTGTCTGTCTAACCTATATTGATGTCTTTTTAATTAAAGCATGGTTGATACGCCTAAACTGAAGTAGCGCATACTGAGCATGCATGCTAGGAATACCAGATAAAGTAATTATGCTATTTGTCAGTGTCGTGATTAATGTGTGACAGCTGTTATGACAGCTGTGCCACTGTTTTGTCACAACACGGTGTTCATCCATAACAAAATTAGCTGTCTCACTCCAAGGTACACACTTGCCGCTGTTCTCCTTCAGAAGTCAACAGCAAAGAAAACCGGGGAAGGAATATTGCATGAACTTTGTGACAATTTATATATATATATATATATATATATATATATATATATATATATATATATTTAAATGCTGATATAATCTGCCTGGATTGGAAATGAAGCTGGCTCACCTTTGGCAAACAAGCTGTCAGACAGAGCCCATCAACCACTAATCTAACTAACAAGGTCTCTGTATGAGAAAGGATCGCTACATCATTTGAACTTACCTTGTCAGGCAAGGCTTCAGATGTTATCCAAATTAGCATTGGCTGTAAATTCCCTGTCGGTATGAGTGGCAAACCGAAAATGCAATAGATAACAGGAGCATTGGAGCACAGCCGCCTTTCCTTGAGTTGCTCATCAAGCAGAATGCACTAACTAACCTCCGCTGGATGCATCCACACCTGACCCTCCAACGCATCCTTGCCTTCACTGGATTTCAGATTACCAGAGCAGCTAATTTATAATTGAGGCACCTAAGTCATTAAGAGGAAAGCAGCACCGGCAGCTAAGCAATAGACTGAGTCCTCAGACTAAACAGAAAAGAAATATTGAATTCTGATATGAAGAAACAGCTGCCTCCAATATGAGCTTTTTAGAAAGGTTTAGCCAAATTCACGGCTAAATTCTATCAATTTATTTACTTATTTTATTTTAAACATTATTTGGGTTCTCCCAAGGCTGCTCACAACAATAAAATACAAAAAAAAAAAAAATTAAAATATTAAAAGTGATAAAAACAGAAGCACAATAAAATAGCAACAAAAATAAAAGCCAACAATAAAACCAGCAGTAACACAACAATGTCCGCAATAGCAGTCATATCAAGAGATGGCCGTGATAAAATATGTTTTCAAGGCCTCCTTGAAAGCCTGCAATAACGGAGCATGGCAGACCTCCGATGGCAACTTGTTCCAAAGGTGTTGTTGGGCCACCGTGGAGAAGGCCCTGTTCCATGTGATCACCTACCTAATTGCTCTCACAAGTGGGCAAATGAGAAGGGCCTCTCTTTCTGATCTTAAAGTGTGGGCAGGATGATATGGGTGAAGGCAGTCCTGCAAATAACTTTGTTCCAAACCATTTAAGCCTTTAAAGGTCAAAATCAGCATTGAATCTGGCTCGGAAATGCACACTGCTAACCAGCACAGTTGGCGCAGTTTAAGCATTATGTGATCCAATTGCCTCCCTCACCCCCAATACTTGGACAGCCGCATTCTGCACCAGCTGAAGTTTCTGAACTGTCTTCAAAGGTAGCCTGGATGTCACAGTCCAGCCTGGACAAGACTAGTGCATTGATAATTGAGGGAAGGTCCATCTTCTTCTCCAGATAGGGCCGCAGCTGGCATACCAGTCTAAGCTGGTGAAATGCACTCAATGATTCTATGTTATGCTACCTAAAAATGGAACCTTCACATTAAGAATAGCTGCCATATAAGCCATCACAGTCACCTTTCAGACCTGTTTGTATGTGATTCCCAGTGATATAGAGTTGGGCACTGCTAGAATCAGAGCAATGCACTAAATCTGGGATGGGGAACCTATGGCCCTTCAGACAACCATCACCATCATAGTTTAAAAAAATGCAATAACCAAGCAATTAATAGAATATTGCTCCTCTACCCACAGGTTGCAAGTGAGAAGGGTTTTTTTTTTTTGTCTTGGATGCCTCTCTTCTTATGGGAAAAAAAGAATATGAGGCTTGCTGAAGATCAGAATATGAATTTGCTACCTTGTGCACCATGGCTGATCAGGCTGCCAGTTAGTTTCCAGGCAAAGTATAAAGTGTTGGTTATTACCTTAAAGTCCCGCATGGTTTGGGTCCAGGTTACCTGCCGGATCGCCTTCCCCCATACAATCAGCCTCACACACTCAGGTCCTCTGGGAAGAATTTACTTCAGCAGCAAAAACTAGATTAACAACTGTTACCCAGAGGACCTTCTCTGCTGCTGCTCCCAGACTGTGAAATGGCCTGCCGGGACAGATCCGTCAATTCAATTGTCTTTCTGAATATAAAAAAGCAATAAAGACTGATCTCTTCGGGAAGGCCTACCCAGTTGAATTTTAAGAAGTCTGAATGTTATTTTAATAATGTATTAGTTTTATATGTTTTTAATTAGTTTTATGTATGTTATAGTATTTTTGTATTCAGCGTTGTTCCCCACCTCAATCCAGAGGGAGAGGAAGGTAAGAAATAAATATATCATCATCACCTCATTATCACCAAAGGCTGACTGATTTCGGTGGGTCACAAGCCCAGAGTCTCCTATGCACACCTCTTATACTGTCCAGACAATGACAAGACATGGGATGCTGTCCTGGTGTTTGAGTCTGGATGGGAGGCAGAACTTTCTTAAAGTTTCCCCTGACACTCAGGATATCCCACACTTGAGCACAAGCAGGACGTATGTGTCTGTGTCTTTTCCAGGATTCAGTTCAGAATAACATGTGAAACTTTTGCTGCCCCTCTCACTCACAAACATAGAAAAAGAATATATGTGGCCTTCATTATATTTTAGGGTGACCATATGAAAAGGTGGACAGGGCTCCTGTATCTTTCACAGTTGCATAGAAAAGGGAATTTCAGCAGTTGTCATTTGTTTATATGGAGAACCTGGTGAAATTTCCTCTTCATCACAACAGTTAAAGCTGCAGGAGCTATACTAGAGTGACCAGATTTAAAAGAGGGCAGGGCACCTGCAGCTTTAACTGTTGTGATGAAGAGGGAATTTCACCAGGTTCTTCATATATACAAATGACACCTGCAGAAATTCCCTTTTCAATACAACTGCTAAAGATACAGGAGCCCTGTCCTCCTTTTCATATGGACAGGATCTACACTACTGCTTATAACTATTTATAATGGTTATGACAACTGTTCAGGCCCAGGACACATTACATATACCGTTTTCACACTGTTTTTAAAGTGTTATAGCCTGCTTGGTGTAGATTGGCCCATGGTCACCCTATTATATTTTATCATAAGGCTGAGTCAAGAGGGCTAACTCAATTACTGCTATCACTAGGCAGAACTCAGAAAAGCAAGCATTGCTTTCCCCAGCTCAGTGATTCAGAACTCGGCCAATCTAGAATATTTGGAGCAAACACTCAAAATGCAACTTTATCTTCAATTGGTGAGAGATGACACAGACGGAGATTATATTCCAAGGAACAGCAAACATTCCAAGAAAAGGCAGATCAGTCTTCCTGATATTGAGCTGGAGGTGATGATATCAGCAGTGATGATATAAGGATTGGGGTGATGATCTCAGGAATTTGTTGCCTCATCGGAGACAGCAGGCATGAAGTCACAGTATGCAGCTGAACCCTGTATATATTTACTCAGGAGTAAGTCTTATTGCATAGGGCTTATTCTCTAGTTAGTGTGCCTAAATCTGCAGCCTAGGAGCAAGCTAGTCAGTCTTGGTTTCAAATTTCATCCCAGCCATGAAACTGGAAGGCCCACAAACTGTAATCTCTCCATCAGCAATATGGTCATAAAGAGGAATACTGGCTTACTTTATCAGTTTATTGGAAGGATTGAAGAGATTGTAGGTGTGAAGCATATGTAAATGATAAGTACTAATTTTTGTGACATCTCTCCAAAGCCTGCCTACCAGATCGAGAATCTTTAGTTTAGAACATTGGGTTCACGTCCTTCAGTTCATCATTATTCACTGACCACAGCACTTGCCTTACTTTGTATTTGCATAGTTTCAGTGCCACTATAGTCTACTGGCCATTCTGTTACAATGCTAAAATAGGTATTCATGCTTTTAACTCTTTCCATGAAGCATTCCATTTTGTTATCTTGTTTGCACTGTGACATTATGTATCTCCTTAAGGTTATGAAAAAGAAAGATGGTTCTCATGAGAAGGGCCTCAGTTTAAATGATATATTCCACAGCATCTCACCCCACCCCTATCAATGATGTGGGTTTTCTGGAAAACTTTGAATTGGAAAAATTTCCAGTGCAAATTGTTGTAAAAGGAATGCTAAAATTACTCTCATAAATCTCTCTTGTCATTTCTGCCTTCTTCTTTCTGATACTTTGTTCAGTACATCTTGGAGAAATGGATGGGTTAAAAGCTGAAGCTGATATAATTTCTTCCAGAAGTAGCATTGCCATCTTGTTTTCTTGACAGAGGTCATGTGTTACCAACATGTTAAGCACTGGATCCAAGCTCAATTCAGGGTCCAGGCATTAACTTTTAAGCAGCTTGGATACCTTAAGGATCACTTTCATCCATATGTTTTCCACCTCTGTGCTCCAGTCATGATCTGAGGCACTACTTCTGATCTTCTGAAGCTAAGTGGGCAGCCACAACATTCTCTAGAACATTCTCTGTTGTTGCACCCATCTTATGGAATGCTTTGCAAACAGAGATCTGTCAAGGCCTCACACTGTTTTGTTTGAGGTGAGGTATGTAAAAACTTAGTTCTTTAAAAAGGTGTTTTAGTTAAAAGTATTTAACAGCCTTTGGGTGTTTTTTGTTTTGTTTTGGTTATGGCTAACTGCTGTTATTACAAATTCTTCTTGTTGTTTATTAATTTGGGAGTTTAATATTGTTTTAAATATTGCTGATTTTGTCTGTATGCTATCTTGTTTTCCTTCTCAGGAAATAGCGGGATATAAGATTTTAAAATAAATAACAAAATAAAATTAAAATAAAATAAAGTTAAGCAGATTGAACTTTCCGAGCAATCCTTCTCAATGGTGGGAGGTGTTCTACTCCTGTTGGATTTCTGCCTAATGTAGCTTCTTAAGACAAAAGAGTCCTCATGTGAGTGGGGGGAAAGGTGGAAATTTTACACAGAACTAAAGCTGAGTACATTCTTATTGGATTTATTTGAGAATGTGTTCCTTTCATATCTTTAATCATGGAAAATGTAACATTTGCATTCCAGCTGCAGCAGTGACTTATGGTAGGGATATATATGAATAAGGGCTCTTGCCCTTATGTTCTGCTTATGGGCTTCTCAAAGGCATTTCTTTAGCCACTGTGGGAAACAGATGATAGACTTGATGGACATTTGGTCTGATCTAGAAGCACTCTTTTTATGCTCTTAGATTCTTCTTCCTCATTCGAACAACTTCATAAAACAAATCAAAATACTTAGCATACTTAACCTGTATTTAGATGTTATTCAGTGGAACAGCCAACACGGATAGAGTGTGGTCATGAGTTTAGCCTTGTCTGCAAAAGATTGTGTGGGTCCTTTCTGCAGTGGGGAGACTTCTGTATCCATGGATGTTCCAGGATTGATCACAAGGGGATTGATCTCAGCCCTGTAAGATAGATCGTGAACAAGCTGCATCCATGTCACTGAGCTGTGATGGCAGTGTAGAGTATTTCCTGATGCAAACTGGAGATAAAGAAGGGCTAACACTAAAATTTCAATGAAAGCAGATTTCTTGCTATTCTGTATCACAGTAAAGCTGCTTTTTTACATTGTTAATTTACACACACACACACACACACACACACACACACACACACACACACATATTTTGAAAGAGAATAAAAATGGATCCCCTGAAATTAATGGCAGATAATCTCGTTCAGCTCACCACAGGTAGATGAGCTATACCAGTGTTCTGTCACATAAGAGCATTTGTATTGTATTTGCATGTACTTGCTGCTGGTTGATTGGCAACCAGCCCATCTCTGCCACCAAATATAAAGTAGGAGAGAAAGAAAAGATTGTCATTGGGGGAGCAAAGAATCAAGCCTCTAAAGAAAGGGACAGTGAGTAATCACATTTGTGGCATGATTGATATAATCATGTCAGTTATGTATTGTACAGGATATACCAGAGATATCCTAAAATATTACAAACACACAGTGAAACTAAAATAATTGAAAATATTGGCAAATAGTTCTAAATAAAGCAGAGTATTGGTGCTAAAAGAAAAAGAGTTTATAAATACAGTAGACCGTAAGGTTACAGTGTGCTTACTGTAGGGACTGGAAAATTAGAGATAATTAAAAAGGCAGCTGCAGAGACTCTGATTGCAAACCTTAGGAACGGAGCTATTTGGTTGTATTTCTAAGTCTGGGTGAGAAGGAATATGGGAGTACGGATCTACGGATTGCGTAAAATCTGTTCCATCTGTGTTTTGTGGATTGTCAAGCACATTTCATTCCATCATCAGCTAATCAACAGAATAAGAAATTTTTAGTTTCCGAATTTGCGTAAAATCCCACATGTGAAAATGCACAAATTCCCCCCAAATGCACCAATTCTCCCCCGCCCTCCAACAACCAAATGTGCATTCGAATGCTTTAGCCTATGGGCCAGCACTGGGCAAAAGGTGGGAAATAATAATAATAATAATAATAATAATAATAATAATAATAATAATATGGAAATGCACATTTCTGGCTGATTTTTTTTAAAAAAGGTATATTTTTCTATAACAGAATTTGCAAAACAATTCCAAAGGTTAGAAAAACAGTCCGTGGAATCCACCTGAGAGAGAGAAAACTGGTCTACTGTGGACTCCATGGCTCGGATTCATAAAATCCAAACACATTTGGTTTCAACGCGGATTTGTCTGACATCCCTATGTGGTAGGTTGTACAGCTGGTGGCATGCATGACAAATAAATATGCTGACATGTTTTCAAGGATGTTAAGAAACACTTTATCAGATTGTTCATAAGCACACATCTTTAAAAATAATAACCAGGGAGAACAACTGGTATTGCTTAATAGACTCTGTAGAGATTTAACGGACTTGGTACAATAGAACTGACTTATCCTCTTCATACTGTTATGAAGTGTATTGGACTTCTTCTAGATAGGTATTTCTTTTTAAAAACAAAAATTCTACTCCATCCTATACCAATTGTGCAGGGTGGGGAAGTATAATTAAGTTTAATCCTTACCACACTCATTCCTATAAGTTTCCCACTCCTACTTATGAACTGGTCCTTAGGAGATGTTTGTGTGGTGCTTGTGGTTAGCCAGGTATTGTGCTTTGAGAAAGAAGGATTCATTCTGCATGGTTTACATAAATCAGTATTGGAGAAATTGAAGAGGGTATTACAGTATACGACAAACGGTCCTTGGTTATCCGTAGTTTGGCTGAAAGATCATTTATATTGTTTCCCAGATGTGATGGTCTGTGTGTGCATTGCCTCCCGAATGTTGGCTTATTATGATCTCCTGCTATTTACAGGAATAAAGCTTTACCCTTGCTAGTCATGCTTATATCATGCCTTGCTTTGATATGCTAGGCGGTAGCCTGCACTTCTCAACATGAATGGTGTGCTGAATGGCAACTGCTGTTTCAGAAGAGAAAAGGGAGATGGTTGCTACTCATTTTCATATGCTAATACACTGAGGATTGGATCCAATGGGACCTTTGCATGGGCGCCCCAGGTTGTGCACACCACCTACCACTGCCAGCCGAGATGTAGCGCTTCTGGGGGCAGGCGTCGAATTGAGCGGAAACCCTCATTTGTGGAAGGGACAGGTTTATTTATTTATTTATTTATTACATTTTTATACCGCCTAATAGCTGAAGCTCTCTGGGCGGTTTACAAGCTCTCTGGGCTGTTGCCACATTTATTTATTTCATTTTCAGAGTGCCTAAGTACTGAAATTCTTTGGGCAGTGTACAAAGATATTAAAAACATGAAATACAAGATAATAAAACAATAATAAAACTGTACACGATAAAACCAAGATCAGAGTAGCAACAGAGATAAAAACAACCCAGCACATAATAACCCCCAAAGTAAGCTGTTAACGTATTTTCTGGATTTGTATATGCAGTCTTGAAATGTTACTGTTAACCAAGTTGTACAGGGATGTCATGTGGGGCCAAGACGTTTGTCTGAAGGCATATGATGCAGCAACATTGCTAAAGCTAACTTGAGACTCTGGCCAGCACATGGATTGGAAACTGCCTATGCTGGGAATTCTGTCTTGACTTCCATTGAGGAAAGGCAGAATATAAATGTTAAGAACAGAATAAATAGCATCAAGGGATACGTCCATAACCATGCTGGCACCTTTTTTAGAGCCTCCTATTCAAGGGATGGATCACATAGAAAACTTAAGGGGCTGGTATGTGTAAACGAGTCCATATGAGTTGCAAAACCAGGACTGTACAGATTTTTACACATTTCAGTAGATGGCCCTAGTAACAGGCAACTTGACTTGGACATCACAACAAATATTCCATTTCCCTAATAATAAAGGATAGCTTCATTTTTTATTTTTTTATTTTGCTTAGACAAGATTCAGATCAATTATTGTATCTCATTTGTGCACCGAATCCTTGTTTATATGTTGATGTAGTTGCTGAAAAGAAAGGATAACAATTCAGTAGAGCTCAGCTAAGGCAGCCCTGCCTCTGCATAATAGTGTTCTCTGGGTTTTGGCACTATATCAATGGATATTTTCTCTCCATCTACCTTGAATGCCTGTTACATTAGACACAGGCCCTTCAAACACTTGCATACATGCTTGTCTTTTACGACTCATTTTGAATAGCCCTGTAGAATTCAGTGGAACTATTCATATCTTTTAAAGTGTGCGGGTGAAAGGCTTCCAAAAGTAAGGCCTTTGTTCACTCAGTGAAAATTTAAATAAAAGACTCACCTGTTCCACATCAATATAGATCAAATCAAAGGTGGGGAGATATTTTCCCCCTTTTACTGTATTATGGAGTTGCTTAACTTATACCACAAGGGTGGGGATGAATTTGCTTTCAAAAAGCTTGATAAAGCTAGATTTATAAACAACACACATGTGAAGTCATGGTAAAATTCTCTTTATTCATACAATACCAATTTTCTGCAGCCATTAGAGAAATTCCTATGAGACATATAGAGCAGCTGCCATGGCTGGAGGGGTGAGTGGGAAAGCTGAATGTTATCCGTTGAAATAATCTATAACAGGGGTGGGCAGAAAGAAGATCTCCAGATGTATTGGACCAGCTCCCAGCATTCCTGACCATTGTCCATGCTGGCAGGGTGATTGCACAGTATAACGCTGGTGTGATAAAGCTCTGTGTAACATACATTTGAATTGTGTGCTGTGCAGTCTAAAGAACATATCAATGTTGTTGTTTTTTAAACTGACCTCTTTCTATCGCACAGGACAAAGAACATTCCCTGCTTAAATTTATCTTCATTCTTTTAACTGTCGTACATGTTGTACACAAGGCACTGTGATAATCATGCTTTGCTGTGTGACCAAAGTCCCTGCTGTTTGTTTGTGAATGTGAGATTGTCCGGTCAGTTAGAAGGGCCTCTTCTCACAAGAGCAAGACACAATGTTCCACTGCAGGTTGGAGTGCCATCTTATTCCAGGTCATGATTTCAGGGCTTCTGTTGAGGAGTTGCTACTAGACATGATCTACACTACTGCTTTAAAATGGTTTATAACAGTAGTGACAACTGTTGGGGCCCTGGACACACTCCATACACAGTTTTCAAATGGTTTTCAAAGTGTCATATCCTACTTGGTGTAGATCTGGCCTTAGTCACTGATTGATATCTCTTAAACCCAAGGCAGAGTGTGGGCTGTTGTACAACACTTGCTTCCAAGCTTGACTTGAATACCTGAGGTTTGTGTTACCAGTATTAAATACAATTCTTTGCAATGAATTTTAAATGAAATGGAAGCTCTCACCAGAGATTTGTTAAAAGCAGGCTAACAGTTGTTCTCTTCTTTCTCTTCTCTTCTCCCCCCTTCCTTTTTTGGTAGAAGAGGTTTAAATTATATATTAACCAAAAAGGTAAACAGAATAAAATGGGCAATAAAATATTAATGGAAGATGTAGTGGAATTGTCCTGTGCTGCACTTAAAATGGCCTGAATGATTGAGCTGTGAATTGCTCTCCCTTAGGTATTGAAATATTCATCAGTATTTAATAAATGTTCGTATTCGTAGCTACTCATGTTTACACTACAGCACTTGCAAAAGAGTGCTTACTAAAGAAAACATTATAATGGAAGGTGAACTTTCCTGTACAATGAGTCACCTTAAATTATACAGCAGAGAAGACAGAGAAATCTCTGAACTGACAAATGAGAACTCTGCATAACTTAAGAGCATCTTTTGTTAAGGGAACTGCCAATGGATGGTAAAAGGGCTTTATGGCTCCAAGACTCTTTGGAAGCTTTTTAAAGATTCATCTTGTTTGCATTTTAAAAAATATTTAACCTTTCCTGCCTGTGCTGAAGTCTTGTTCTGTAATGACTTGGGATTGAAATGCAATTACTGGAAACTCCCCACCACCCTAAAAAAAACAAAAACCTTTTTCTGGAAGGAAGGAAGGAAGGAAGGAAGGAAGGAAGGAAGGAAGGAAGGGGAAAATGTGACAAAACAAAAGTAGTGTCACAAATTAATTAAAAGAGCTCTTCTCAGGTGACATGCTGCATGGACTTGATTTTCATTTGCAGAGTTTTTAATCACATTCAAATATTCACGATACTAAACACAGTGGCCAGATCTACACCAAGCAGGATATGACATTTTGAAAACCATTTGAAAACTGTATATGGATTGTATAACAGTTGTCACTACTGTTATAAACCATTTTAAAGCAGTGGTGTAGATCCTGCCAGTGTGTCAATTAATCAATCCACTCTAGATAACTAGAGTGTCTTAAAACCAGAATAAAGACGAAATAAAAATAGAATTAAAACAGAAAATAAATAATATGCAACACAAAACTAATAAGATCAATGACGTATGGAATCCTTTTTAATTCTGGACAATCATCTCTAGAATTAATCACCTCCAGACATCTTAATAATGGGCTCATAATTATGAAGTCCACTGCATAATAGGCTACCTTTTTATGTGCCTGGAAAAGGCTAGAACAAACTCCATTTTGGAAAATGAAAGTTAAAAATGGTGGCCGAGCAAATTCCGATTCCAAAATACAATCATTGCCTTTTAACACTGGGCCAAAATCTTACGTGCTTTTAAAAATAATAATAGCATACTTAATATAAATGGTAAGTTTGGGCAACCGTATTTGGATGTCTTGAACTTATCAGGTTGTTTATTTACTTTGAAGTTCTCTGCTTATCTGCTTTCCCTTTTAATAGCTAATTGTCTCTTGGGGTTGAGACAAGGAGGAGCATGAAAAATTAGCCACTCAAGATAAGATAAGCAAGGATAAACAACAGACTGACTGACTAAGGGGCCAGAGGCTCCTGATTCTGTTTGTTGCCTAAGATCCCGTCCAGCCGTCTCTGCCCAGCTCTGAGGATCTCAGAAGTGTAAACAGTGTCCACGTGGCCACCACCGAGCCAAATGTAATGTGTAGCCAGGAAGCAAGTCATTCTCTGCCAGAAACGCATGCATTTGTGAAATGGAATCAACCACCCAAGCCAGCCAAGGGACTTCAAGAGACTAAGACAGGTCATGTCATATGTCATGAGTTCACATGTGGTGTAGGGCTGTCATTTCCTCAGGGAGGAGAAAAAAGCACTAACATCTAAAAAATCCCAAAGAAGATCGTTTGTGAATAGGATGCAATGTTTAAAGAAAGCTTCATGTGTGTGGGAAAAAGAGTCCACTCCAACAGGAAGGATGATACATTAAATATTTGCTTGACATAATGGCTTATGGTAATTACTAATGGCTGTTCTGAATTCTCCTCTGCTTGGGGAACACAGATGTGCTGGGTTCATCCTGCTGAATCAGAGGAAATTGCAATAAAGGAATTAAGTCATTAAGGGTGAGATCCTATGCACAGTTATCTGGAAGTGAGTCTCATGGGGTTTAAATCCATGGGATTTACTTCTGAGAAGCCATTAGACTACAGTTTACAAATGTATCTGAGTTGTGGCATGGCAGAGAGGACAAAACATACCACAAATTATTCTGAATAAACAATCTGTGCATCTTTCCATGCAATTAATAAATTACATCCCCTCCCCATAAAAATGTAATAAATAAATAAATAAATAAATAAATAAATAAATGTCAGTTTATAGGATGCCCTTACAATGCTATAAAAGTTAAAATGCTATATTCTGATGCAAGGGAAGTTATTTTTGGTTTTTGAAAAGTGCCTACATAATATTTCAAATTAGATATGTTGGGCCCACAACTCCCATAATCCACAGCCAACATAGCCATTGGCTATGGGAATTATGGGAGTTGCGGTCTCAACATATCGGGAGAGCAGCAGGTTGGAGAAAGTTGGGTTAAACCTCTCCTCCTATGCCATGATCCCAACAAAAACTGCCCTCCCCAAAGCTGTTATTTTCATTCGGGATAGAAGCTCAGTGGTAACTCCTGAAGCAAACAGTAGCTTTGGGAAGGAGGGTGTGAATTTTCATTAGGGCTGTAGTGGGGAGGGAAAGGATAAACTTGCCTTCATTGCCCACGCCCCATCCCCGCCGTGGACCTGATCTTGTTTGCCCTCCCCCACAGCTGCTACAGTCGTTTGAAAAAGAAAGTACACCCTCTTGGAATGGTATGATTTTGCATATCAGGACATAATAACAATCATCTGTTCCTTAGCAGGTCTAAAAATTAGGTAAATGCAACCTCAGATGAACAACAACACATGACATATTACACCGTGTCATGATTTATTTAACAGAAATAAAGCCAAAATGGAGAAGCCATGTGTGAAAAAGTACGTACACCCTTACTGCTTCCATAGGAATTAAGATGCTAAGTAGCAGACAGGTGCTGCTAATCAAATGTCCGTGATTAATTGATCATCAGCAAGTATGACCACCTCTATAAAAGTCTTTCACTTTGCTGGTCTGGAGCATCCAGGTGTGTGTTAACACAATGCCAAGGAGGAAAGACATCAGCAATGATCTTAGAGAAGCAATTGCTGCTGCCCATCAGTCTGGGAAGGGTTATAAGGCCATTTCCAAACAATTTAAAGTCCATCATTCTACAGTGAGAAAGATGATTCAAAAGTGGAAAACATTCAAGACAGTTGCCAATGTTCCCAGGAGAGGACGTCCCAGCAAAATCACCCCAAGGTCAGACCGTGCAATGCTCAGAGAAATTGCTAAAAACCCAAGAGTTACATCTCAGACTCTACTGGCCTCAGTGAGCATGTTAAATGTTAAAGTTCATGACGGTACAATTAGAAAAAGACTGAACAAGTATGGCTTGTTTGGAAGGGTTGCCAGGAGAAAGCCTCTTCTCTCTAAAAAGAACGTGGCAGCATGGCTTAGGTTTGCAAAGTTGCATCTGAACAAACCACAAGACTTCTGGAACGATGTCCTTTGGACAGACGAGATGAAAGTGGAGAAGTTTGGCCATACTGCACAGCGCCACGTTTGGCGAAAACCAAACACAGCATATCAGCACAAACACCTCATACCAACTATCAAGCACGGTGGTGGAGGGGTGATGATTTGGGCTTGTTTTGCAGCCACAGGACCTGGGAACCTTGCAGTCATTGAGTCGACCATGAACTCCTCTGTATACCAAAGTATTCTAGAGTCAAACGTGAGGCCATCTGTCCGATAGCTAAAGCTTGGACAAAATTGGGTCATGCAACAGGACAATGATCCCAAGCACACCAGCAAATCTACAACAGAATGGCTGAAAAAGAAAAGAATCAAGGTGTTGCAATGGCCCAGTCAAAGTCCAGACCTCAACCCGATTGAAATGCTGTGGCGGGACTTTAAGAGAGCTGTGCATAAACAAATGCCCTCAAACCTCAATGAACTGAAGCAACGTTGTAAAGAAGAGTGGGCCAAAATTCCTCTCAGTGAGAGACTGATAAAGTCATACAGAAAACAATTACTTCAAGTTATTGCCGCTAAAGGTGGTTCTACAAGCTATTGAATCATAAGGTGTACTTACTTTTTCACACATGATTTCTCCGTTTTGGCTTTATTTCTGTTAAATAAATCATGACACGGTGTAATATGTCATGTGTTGTTGTTCATCTGAGGTTGTATTTACCTAATTTTTAGACCTGCTAAGGAACAGATGATTTTTATTATGTCCTGATATGTAAAATCATACAATTCCAAGAGGGTGTACTTTCTTTTTCACACAACTGTATTTGCAATTGTAAGAATATTCACCCAACTGAAAATGACGCATTTAGCATCGTGTGTCATTTAGTCCACAGATGCTTACCAGTGTAAGGCATTTCATTCATTGCCAAGTACTTCAATTCAGGGTACCCTTTCTAAACGTCTTGTTTTGGGGAATATTGCTGCCTTTTCTATACAGATTTCCTCTTCTGGCATTTTGTTACACTGACACCATATTGGGGGTGAATGGGGGAGGTGATTGTGCTGTCAGCAGGGACCCTTCCTTTATCTCTCAGCTTCATTTCCTATACTTGCTGAACACTTGCCTTCTCCCTTTTGGCTATCCCTCTTAATTCCTTTCTTCCTCCGATGTGCATTATTAACGTTGGACTGAATTATTTACCGCAACTCTGTAAAATGTCATTAGCGACTTCAGTGAGAGAGAGCAGTCCAACTTATGAGAAGGCCTGAGCCAAAGCCAAGCTGGCAAGAGAATGAAGTCAGATGAAAGGGAACAGAGAGGCCTGGAACACTACTGGAAGAAAACTGAAAAAGCTGTAGGGAGGGAGAAGACCTTTGCTCTTGCTTGCACCCAACACTTCTCTTCTTATCTGTGTCATCTTGCTGCCCCTGGCTGGAGCTCATTTCCCTATTCTCCTGATCCAATTCCACCAATATAGGGGCACCCTCAAATATTTTGCTGCCTGGGGCAAAGGGCAAGATGGTGCACCCCCTCCCATTCCACATACAGAATGTGGCCAGACTGGCAGTTGGATCTTCAACACTGAGAACAGGACAATGACTTCTTCTGCACCTGAAGGCAGCAGACTAGTTTAGGGGCATAAGGCAGGTCATAATAAACACCCAGCTCTGTCCTACCAAAATATTCCTGCCATACACACACCCAACATCTGCTGCCTGAGGTGCCCACCTAGGCAGCTGCCCTACGAACTCAGCAAGTGGCTTCCCAAAGCCCTTTTTCAAAGCCAATTTCTGGGCTGGATACAAGCATTTTGAGTACAAAGACTGGCTTTTTTTTTGAAAAGGGGGAGGGGAGAGAGGCAAGTTGTCTCTGACACTGCCTCCCTTCCAGACTTTCCCAACACATGCTTCTTTGTGATGGTGTCAAGGTGGCCAAAAGCCTTCCCAATGGACTTCTATCTGGCCCCATCTCTGTTATCAGGCAATGAAAACATATCTACTACATTGGCTTTTGGGATGGCTTTTGAATGGATAATATACTATATTTTATAGCAATATGTTGAAGCAGATGTTTACCTTCTAGTGGTGGTGATGTTTTAAGTTATCCTTTTTTAAAAAACAACGTTAACTTTGTTTTTTTGCCGTTTGATGAGATTATGTACAACCTTTGGGTAAGCTGTGGCCCTCCAGTTTTTCTGGCCTGCAACTCCCATCAACTAAAAGCCAGCACAGCCAACGGTAAGGGATGGTGGGAGTTGTAGAATCATAGAGTTGGGATAGAGTTTTATTATTTATTTATTACATTTTTACACCACCCAACAGCCGAAGCTCTCTGGGCGGTTCACAAAAATTAAAACCATAATAAAACAACCAACAGGTTAAAAACACAAATACAAAAATACAGTATAAAATGCACAACCAGGATAAAACCACGCAGAAAAATTGATATAACATTAAAATACAGAATTAGAACAGTAAAATTTAAATTTAAGTTAACATTAAGTGTTAAAATACTGAGAGAATAAGAAGGTCTTCAGCTGGTGACGAAAAGAGTACAGTATAGGTGCCAGGTGGACCTCTCTGGGGAGCTCATTCCACAGCCGGGTTGCCACAGCGGAGAGAGTTTAGGCCATCAAATCCAACCCACTGCTCAGAAGAAATCCATTTTAAAGTTTGTCAGCCAAAACATCTGGAGGGCCACAGATTGCTCACCCTGATGTACTTATAGGCACCTGTATATTTCCCCCTATGGAGCAAATAGCTTTTGGAGGCAACATACACTGACGAAATGGTGAACGGATTAAACATTCCCTTTCCTCACAAAGCTGTTTTCCCAATTCAGTTCCCCACCCACTCACAGCTGCTTTATATTAAACCCCTAACTCAAACCCTTTAGAGAACTGATCACAGATCTCCAAGTGTCACAGCTATTTTAGCCTTAAGACACCTTCCTATTATGGGCATTACTTTTGCTATCCTTTCTAGATAGATGTTGGGTTGTATAGACATCCCAAAACAATTGTTGTCCTGGTTGGTCATTATCAAAAGCACCCACACAATAGGCCCTGCCCATGCAGATCCATGTGATTCAGATTGTGATTTCCCCAGTGGAATGGTATTATGCCAGGAGGAAGCAACTCCCAAGGGTGAGTAGTGCCTAAAAGAAGGAAGCCTCTATATAGTGTACTTCATTGCTGCTCCCCATCAGGCCCCAGGTCCAGGCCTAATACAGAAAGAATGTTATACTTGTGAGAACTGCAAGATGTCACTGCACTCAGTGCCTGTTCGCTGCATTAATAATAATAAAAAAGTGAAAAAGGCAATCTGATTAAATTATGTGAACCTTTTCTTATGCCAATGGAGCTTAACTAAGCAAACAGAAGCAGCGCAGCAAATCAGGGTTGGTTTATTAAAGATCAGAATTCAATATCTCAATGGTTGAAGAGCTTATGTGCCAACAGACTCCATTGTTTAACTTCCCTCTGCTAAGGTAGTAAACACCATGGCACTGAGAGAAGTTTTGTCAGGACAGTGACACTTAACCAAAGTCTTGCTGAGTAGTGGAGAATGAGTTTGTAGGTATTTAACATCTGTTATAGTCATGTGCTGCTGGATCTCTCAGCAGCATTTGACACCCTGGACCACAGGATACTTCTGGCTTGGTTGGCTTCCCTGGGCATTACTGGCGCTGCTCTTTCTTGGTTCTTGTCCTTTTTGTCAAATTGCTATTTTTCTGCCTCCTTTTCTGGAATTGTTTTGGATCGTGTTCCCCTCACTGTTGGGGTGCCCCAAGGGTCTCTCCTGGGACCTCTCCTTTTCTCTCTTTATATCCTTTCTCTGGGCCCCCTCAATTCTGATTCTGGTTTCCAGCATCACATCTATGCCGATGATACCCAGGTTTACCAGTCCTTTGATTGGCTTGGGGAGGGAGAGTTGGCATCTGTGGTAAATTGCTTGCTGGAGATTTCCTCATAGATGTCTGCTCACCACCTCAAGCTGAACATGGATAAAACTTAAATCTTGATTTTCCATCCTGACAGCCCTTCTTCCTTCCCCTCCTTACCTCCCCTCTGTCTTTGAGGTACCCAGTTGGTCCTGGTCCCTGTTGCCAGGGTCCTGGGCATCCTGGTGGATGACCGTCTCTTGCTGTGTTCCTTTATTGAGAACACAGCGAGGGCCTGCAATTTCTATCTATTCTATCTGGCAGGTCTGCCAGATCTGCAGGTTCCTGTCTCAGGCAATTGCAGACCTCTTGGTTCAGACTTTAGTTGTCTGATGCCTGGATTATTATAATAGTCTCCTTTTTCCTCTCTCTGCCCTTTGATCCTGGTCCAGAACAGTGCTGTTAGGACTGTTCTGGACCTCCCCCAATTTGCCCATACCTCCTTCCACTGTAGGGCCTTGCATTGGCTTCCATTGAAGGCCAGGGCCCAATATAAGATCTTACTCATGGGCTTTAAGGCCCTTCGGTTGCACCACCCAGCTTACTTTTCCTCCCTTTTGTCCTGGTATGCTCTGGGCCGGGCCACAGATCCATGGGTCAGGCCCTCCTGACCTGTTCTACCTCACGGATTGTGGTGTCCCAGTATCATGCATTCTAGGACTTTCTCCCTCAGCTGCGGCTGACCAAGAGTTTGCAGGTGTTCAAGAAAGGTTTGAAAACCTTTCTTTTTTAATAGAGGGGGTTGGCTGGCTGTTCTGGAGATAAAACATGCTGATGATTTTTGTGGTGGCTACGACACATTTTACGTATATGGGTTTTTAAGGTTTTATTTTGATAGTCTTTTAATTTCAGCTAGCTCTTTTATTAAAATTATTGTATTTATTCCATTTTTATAAACTCCCTGACCTATTTTATCTTATGTACAGCGCTTTGTTAAAGTGCTATATAAATTATTATTATTATTATTATTATTATTATTATTATTATTCTGAGGAATTCACAGGAATGCTGCAGGAAGGCTTAATTAGATATGGAACTCAGCCCTCCCTCTTCAACAGCTGCTTTTCATGATGGCTATATGAAACCTCCAGGTTCAGCAAGGATGCCCCAAGATATTTTGCTCCCTGATGACACCTCTATCCCATTCCACATACAGAAGTCAACAAGACCGATAGCTGGATCTTACTTGAACACTGGCAATGTGATAGTGTCCTCCACGATGCCTAGCTTAGGGGACACAGGGCAGGCCAAGTGGCATACACAGCTGTGTCCTCCCAATATTTTGCTGTCTGCCATTTCTTACCCCCCAGGATTTCTCACCCAAGCAACTGCCTTATTTTGTCTAATGGTAGGGACAGCCCTGAGGTTCTGAGCATCTTCACATGCTTTACTGTACAAAATGAAACTCCGCTACCCACAACGTGGTATTTCACCTGTGCATGCTGATGCAGAAATGAGAAAATATAATAACAAAAAAAATGAAGTTCAGATTTCACTGCTAGATCTCAAAATAAATGAACAGAACTCATTTGGCCTAATGACACACAGGGCCTTGCTAGACCCTGCCGGATAAGCCGGCGGGGCGACGGCGCGCTAACTTTAGCACGCGCCGCCCCACCTCCTAGACGGCTGACGCGCAGGGATTGCAGAAGCCCTGTAGCGTCGGTCATTTTTTTTTTGTTAAAGGGGCCACATGCGGCCCGAAGACTCCGGAGAAGGTAAGGTGTTTTTTTTTTACTTAAGCCCCCCACCTGCTGCTGATCCCTCCCCATGGCCCCCTGCCTGGTCGCTCGTCCTCCCCCCATCCGCCATCCCCGATCCCATCCCCGATCTTCTCCACCCCTCCCTTGGCAGCCCCGTCCCTGATCTTTGCCCCCTCCCTTGGCAGCCCCATCCCCATCTTTGCCCCCTCCCTTGTCATCGCCGATGTCCAGCTTCCCCCCTCTCTCCTGGTGCGTCCGGCCTTCCCCCTGCCCCTCTCCCCCCCCGGGATCCCCCCCCTGGGCCGATGGGCACAGCGCTCATATGAGCGCTGTGCCCAGTCTGTGGCTTTTCCCAGCTACTTGTGAGTAAGCGAGTAGCCGCAAAAAGCCATGGACCCTGCTAGACGTTCCGCAGCCCCGGCCTCAGGCCGGGGCTGCGGAAAAGGTGCGCCATAAGCGAATTCGCTTATGGCGCGTTAGGGGAGGCTTCAGTGTGGCCTGGGCCCGGATTCCCCTGTGCGTCATCTGGACGCACAGCAGGGAAACCGGGCCTCACAGCGTACTAAGGCCTCATCTAGCAAGGCCCACAGAGAGACAAAGGATGAGATAGATTCTTTCCTGTGATAGCAGGCCCACTTGAATTTGTTACCCAAAGCAACTGCTTCATAATATTCCATAGTAAAATGAATTTTATAATAGTTAATAGAATTTCAAGAAAGAAGGCATGTTAGTCTTGTGTAGCAACACCAATACAGAGCCAGTGTGGTCCAGTAGATAATGTATCAGACTCTTATTGGGGACACCTGGGTTTCAATCTTTGTTCCACCATGAAGCTCAAAAGGCAAGTTTGGGCCAATCATACAGGGCTGATCACATGTTTGCCTTCTATACATATACTAAATGCATGGAGGAGAAGCAAGTCTCTGAGGCCCACCCCAACATCCATGCTTCCAGTGGAACATCATGAAGGAGAGTCTACATGTGCTCAGCTGTAAGCATGTAGCCTCTTCACCCAGTCAAGAATGCTGCATATTCTGGGTTCCCAAATTGGTGGAGAGCCCACAGGTATACAGATGTGAGCACGTAGGCTCCTCTGCCTGATGTAGTCTGCTGAATTCACAAATTCAGGACCAGAGGGCATACAGATGGTGGTCTGGGGCTGATAAGCATGGTCCTGTGGTCCTGGTAGCCCCTCTACACTTTCTCTCTCTCTGTCTCTCTCTCTCTCTCTCTTGGACTGGACTCTTGTGAAACCCCCTTATATTCCAACCCATCCTACTTATCAGGGGTGTTGTGTGAATAAAATGAATGGGGTGGGGAAGCCATGTACACCTGAGTTCCCTGGAAGAAAGACAGGATGATAACATAATTAATAAACAAGAGTCCTGTGACACCTTAAAAAACAGCAACTATATTGTTGCTCATGTCTTTGTTGGCAGAGCCTACTTCATTATATCCACTTAGCTAAAACTGTTCTGCCCTGCTAGATAGGGCTCTCCTTAAAATTCCTACCAGGTTACAAATACAAAGAAGGGGGAAAGCAAACAGGTTGCTGCATATAGACTGTCTACAGTGATAATGATAGAGCGCCTGTCTATAAATTATCCCTGCTTAAATGCCGAAGCATTAACACCACCCAGAAGTCAGTCAGTCTTTATTTTCAGCTTTCGCCATCATAATATGAGTAGATTAGATTCACACCCAGAAAACCCTGGCAGGGAAACTGGATCAGTGAATTAAGGTCACAAACATGCTTTATAGCTATTTTAGATTGTATCTGAACGACGATATGGATCTTTTTCGCTAGCACCTGTTCTCTTTCAAAAGCCTACATATACATGTCTCCCAGCAGGAGCTGAGCTCAACACTAGTACTAAGTAAACAGTCTGTTACTAGTAAAAGTTGCACTGCTGGTAGGCAAAGGCATTAAACATACCTTTGCCAGTATTCCCACATCTTGTTTGATAGCCATTGTGCAAAAGATGTTGACAAGAGCTTGTACCACTGCAGCCATGTCACTGCAATATTAATTCAGCAATAGAAGCTTGTAATTTATTACTCTGAAATGGTTGTGTTAATAAACTCTGACATAATAAATCACTTGTTTCATGGGTCAAGGTGACCGCAAGTCTGACAACTTATACTGCAACTCTTTTACCCAAGAGAAACCATTCTTGTTCCTCAGCAAAGGCTGAAGCCATTAAATCAGCTCCTCTGTAAAATTCTTGCTTCTATGCAGAAGTTCAAATTCCATTCCCCACCCCCCAAAATGCAAATTAATAGCCAGTCAGTCTGTGGCTGGCTCTACACCAAGCAGGATATGACACTTTGAAAATGGTTTGAAAACCGTATATTGAGTGTGTCCTGGGCCCTAGCAGTTGTCACTACTGTTATAAACCATTTTAAAGCAGTTGTGTAGATCCTGCCCATCACTTTCCTCCAACTGCATGGTGAATTGTGTACTTACCCTTTGATAAGAACCACTTCAAACTCAAACTGAACAGAAGGGTTCCAGATACATTCAGCTTACATGTCAACATGTAAACAACATTCATCAACAGAACAATCTCACCATTCCTTTGTGAGGCAGAGCTCAATGGGTGTGGAATTTTCCTTAAAATATATGTCTCCTGCCTGTTCTTCAACAGGTAATTAGTGGGGGAGGGGGACATGATTCTTAAAGAAACTAGTAATAGGCCATGCCTTAGAATATAGCAATATAGATCCAATTACAAAGAGTAATTAAAAAATAATCTAGAGTGGCAATTTAAATTTAAAGCGGGTTTCAGCAGTCAGTGGTGAGCACCATTTTTGGCAGACAGCTGAGATATGAAAGAAATACATGAGATGGCAGGGGTTCCAGTAGATATCTAACCTTGCCAATTTCTGGTGTTGGCTGTGCCATGAGAGTTGTATGGATAAAGGCTCTTCTAGGCAATGCTTTGAAAGGAATCTTCAGGACTTTGTAACCACCAGCCAATTGGCCAATCCTATCATTCTTTTCACATCTGTTTGAATAATTCCACTCCACCACACCAATAAACATTCTACTGCTGTGGAGGCAAAAAGCCTTGTACCCAACATAATGTATCCTTAAAGTAATGACCATCCTAGACAGTAGAGCTTTCTGTTAGAGATTCAATTTTTTTTGGAATACTAGAATTATCATGAGTTTACATAGACTGAAAGGTGTGTATAAGTTTAGATGCAGGTGTGTCCGTCCGTCCCCCCTGCCCCCAGCCACCCCAATTGAGGAGTAAAAGAAAAAGGAATTTTGAAAGGCATCTTTCGAGGTGGTTTCAGCATAAGATATTCATTCCTTAGAGTTGTACTAAATCATCAGCTTGGCTTTTTTCAACTTCTGGTCTCACATGCATTCTAAGGTTAATACCCCATTTGGTGGAGAGGAGTACTTCTCAGTTTTGCTAGTCTGTTCTTCCCCCTTCCCCCTTGTTATGTGAGCAAGCATTCATATCTTTTTAATCTAGACATTTCAGAAAGATTTCACCTTCACAAACATGAAACCTTGCCTAGAGATGTGAGTGGTATTTTATTCTCTTTTGAGGTCTCAGAAATAAAGGCAATATATATATTACACCAATTGGGGCTGTTCACACAACACACTAACCCACATTCAGTGGCTGAGTGGGGGTTGTTTTGAACCGTGGCTTGTTTGTAGTATATTTAGTTAGTGTGTTGTCTGAATGCAACATGTTTTCCGCAGGGTGGGTTATCATGTTGTCTGAACATAGCCAGGGTGGCTTGTTAACCATGCTTGTTAACCACCTTGAACAACCCAACAACAAACCATGGGTTCTCAAGATGGCTTCTTCGAGAAAATAAGGCACGCTGCTTGATTAACAAGCCACTCTGGCTGTGTTCAGACAACACACTATTGTTCAGTTCAACAAACCCATGGTTCAAAACAACTCACAGTCAGGCACTAAGTGTGGGCTAGTGTGTTGTGTGAACATCTGATTGTGTAGGTTGAAGCTGAGGGTTAGTTTTTTCTTTAGCAGAAAAATGTGAGCAGGCTTGATTTGGATTGGGACCACTGTATATCCAGAAGGGAGAATTAAACCTTTTCCTACTATTCCTCCTCTGAAATTTCCCACCCTGCAGAATTTTTTAATCTTTTTTTTAAAAGAAAAATTCGGGGGGGGGGAGAGTATGTGTGTGTGTAGGTTTAATCCTCCCCTCCCAGTGAAATGTGGTCCAAATCCAAATTGGGTCCATGCATGCTTATACTACAGTGAAAAAGGAAAAAAGAAAACTTTCAGGTACCCAAGTGAGAACCTGAGTCCTAGGAGGCAAATCTGGTGCTCCTGAGGTGGGGGCAATCTATCCCTCTGGGTTTCTCCAGATAGCCACTCCCTCTTCCCATGGTCCACCCCTTTCTCCCAACCATCAATTGTTTGGTGGTTTTCCAGCTTTGGTGCATTCCCCCCCCCCGCCCCATTCTTAAAGGTTGAAATGCCTCTCCTAAGGCTTAGTTACTGGCGGTAGGAGTTTCAAGTTACAATATTCTGGTATTTTTTTTATTTTTGATCCCATCTCTTTTGCTTTTGGTCCCGCCCCTTTACCTTTGGCTCCTCCCACCACTGAAATGCAGCCTCTGAGAGCTTCTCGGAAATGGAGTTTGGCCCTTGGGCTGAAAAGGGTTCCTCATGATTAGCATAGTGCATAGGTTGGCTCTTAGTTAGAATTGGAGACCTGGTTTTGGAATAGAGATCGATGGATCAGTCTATTTCTGGTTGGCATCAGTTTTCCTTGTGTTCATTCATAAGATGTTCCATCCTATTTGACATTAATGTGCATCTTTTAAAAAAAACCCATGAAAAATTGCATTTAAATATGTGTTTTTGAACATTCCCAACTCCCACACACATAATATGCATTTCTAAATGCATTTCCTCATAAAGTAGGTATTTATAAAAAAAACAGTTTATCCTATGCACATTTTGGTATATTTTTGAGCCAAGTACACCATTGCAAAATTAAGCAAAATGGAAGAATAACTACATTCCAGCCTGTACATTAGTCCAGGAAGGGTGGATCAGGGCAATTTGTTTTGAAATGCAGACCAAACAAAATCCTTGAGCATCCCCAGTAAGGTAGGGTGACTTTTGTTCTTATGGAGATACTAACTTACATGCTTTGAGTTCAGGTACTGTATTTGAGGCAAGGGAAAAAGAATTCCTCAAGTAGCTGTCAGCATGATATGTGGCTGCCCAGAACTGATGTATTCTTCAAAGCAACTGGAGTATATTTGGGTAGACATAAATCACATCTGGACAGATTTGTTACTACTACGATGTGTTGACTCAGTGCAAGTGGGAGCATGGCCTATGGGCCAAGTGCTGCAAGAAGATGCCCACCCACATTGGATCACTGGTGCCAGATGAACAGGACAAATCTATGTTGGGAACACAGTTACATTAAAAAGATACTGTAAATCAAACAACAGAGCCAGCTCAGACAGTTGAAAACATTAAGTAATAAAAGGTGAACAGCATTCTTTAATTAGCAGAAGAGCTTTGGATGTCTTTCAACATATTTTACATAGTGAAAAAGGTAACCAGAGTTTAATACCCAGTAGGTAACAACTCTTGGTTAAAAAAACCTGCTGTATAAAATTAAATCCTCATATGCCAAACACACATCTTGTTTTATGGTTCTAGACAGGTAGCAACAGTCAAATTACGTTTCAGTTCTTGTTCTGTTTTCTCAGTGGAAAATTGCTTGGACTATCAGTTGTCCATTCCTGTGCACAAATTCAGCTCTGGGAAATAAGTTGCTGAGTTGAAAAGTAATCTTCTCCTCAGGGAGGTGCAACTGCAGGGAATAAAGTGATAATAATTCTCATTTAATGTGAATGCATCATCTATTTGAATAATTTATTATTATTATTTGTTAAAAGCATTCATATCCTGCCTTTCTGTCTCAATATGTGGTACTCAAGATGGCTTACAACAGGGTCAAATAAACAATCAAATCAAAACAAATCAATACAAATATGCAATTATAACACAAAATAATATCTCATAAAACATAGGTGGGCAGAAGTTAGATCTCTGGGTGAGTGCAGCAAATTTGCAAGGATTAGCAATAGTGGCAACAAAATAACTCCTTTCATTTCTTACATTTACTACACATTTTTCTCCAAAAATGACTCAAAGTGTCTTACAAAATGACTGCCCCCTCCCGTCCTAAATTATATTGTTGGAAGAAAGAATGTTTAACGTAACCAGGAGTGGATTTTTGTGTGGAAAAAGAACGTGAGCTCTGTTCCGGTCCAGTACTCAGAACAAATTCTGGGGCTCCGAATTCTTAAATTTGAAGAGTATGCCTTTTGCATGAAACTCTGGTTGGTGGATCTCAGAGTTCTAGTAAAATCTAAAGCCTGTCCATTACTTTCATAAAACAAAGTGTTGTGGGTTTTTTTTTTAAAAAAACCCCAAGATATACCCACACATAGCACTCAGACAAAAGGGATGTTAAAACAGAAAGACACACAGGCCGTTGCTCGACGAGGGTTTAGCACAGGAAATCCCGGGGTCAGGATGGGCTAAACCTTCCCTTGACCCGAGATAACCGGATCCACTTGTGGCCTGGTTTTTCCGCAGCCCCGGGCTGAGCCCCAGGCTGCGGAAAGTCTAGCTGGTTCCGCGGCTTTTCCCAGCTACGCAGCTTACTCGCGAGTAGCCGGGAGAAGCTGTGCCCATCGGGCTGGGGGTGAGGGAATCACGAGGGGGGAGAGATGGGGGCCAGGGGGAAGAGCAGACCCAGCAGGAGAGATGGGGGGAAGAGCGGAGCCAGGGTGGTGAGATCGCGGCCAGGGTGGTGGTGGAGGGGGCATCAGACATGGCGAGCGGGGGCGGTGAGCGGGGGGGTCGAGTGAGGGGAAGAGCGAATGGAACGGGCAAGCGGGGGGGCAAGCGGGGGCATCTGACATTGTGGGGGGAAACTGGGGCAGGGGGAGCAGGGAACCCTTTATTTTTTAAAAAACACGATTTACCTTTTCGTTGGTGCACTCCTGTGCACATGGCCCCTTTAACTTTTTTAAAAAAATGGAGGACATGACGGGGCTTTCCTTTCCTTCTAGCGTGGGCTGGCTGCTCCTCCCACACAGATTCTGAGGTAGGTCTAGCAAGGCCCTTAGCCTTGTTCAGAAACACATTGTTTATTTAAGAACATAAGAACGTAAGAAGTGCCATGCTGGATCAGACCAAGGGTCCATCTAGTCCAGCACTCTGATCACACAGTGGCCAACCAGCCAGGTGAACAAATATACAGGGACTGGTCGGTGAGATCACATTACGCCAGTCCTTTTACAACTTCATTGGCTGCCAGTCCAGGTCTGGGCCCCATTCAAAGTGCTGGTATTGACATTTAAAGCCCTAAACGGTTTAGGGCCAGGTTATTTGAAGGAACGCATCCTCCCATATGTACCTTAAGATCATCTACAGGGCCCTTCTCCATGAGCCCCTGTCAAAGGAAGTGAGGCAGTTGGCTACTAGGAGGAGGGCTTTCTCCACTGTGGCACCCCGGTTGTGGAACGAGCTCCCCAGAGAGGTCCGCCTGGCGCCTACACTGTACTCCTTTTGTCGCCAGCTGAAGACCTTTTTATTCACTCAGTATTTTAACACTTAATTTTAACTTAAATTTAAATTTTACTTTTTTAACTCTGTATTTTAATCTTATATCAATTTTGCTGCGTGGTTTTATCCTGGTTGTGCTTTTTATACTGTATTTTGTATTTGTGCTTTTAACCTGTTGGTTGTTTTATTATGGTTTTAATTTTTGTGAACCGCCCAGAGAGCTTCGGCTATTGGGCGGTATAAAAATGTAATAAATAAATAAATAAATTTTGTGGCAGGGCATTACAAAATTTATGGCAACCCCAAAAGTCCTATTCAATATTCTGGCCAACCAAGCTAGGGCACAGAGTTTCTGGTCCTTCCTGGACGGCGAAATTCAAAAGGTTGCGGTGGCTGCTCAATCCCTTGGCTATTGGCTTACAGCAAGAATAGGAAACCTGGTGCCTCCAGACTTTTTGGACTACAAATCCAATGAGCTGAGTCAGCATGTGCAGTGGCAATGGATTATGGGAGTTGTAGTCAAAAACACCTGGGGGCTACTAGATTCCCAACCCTAGCTTACAGCACCCCACATGCTTCTATTTTTCTCCTTGCTGTTTACACATCTGTATAAAACTGTTCGGAGAGTTCATCTGGAGATTTGGATGTGTTGCTACCAACTATATCACTTTTTTTACTTACCTGGTATCAGGAAAATCTCATGCCATTTGGCTGCCTGAAACAGAAGTCAAATGGTGATTTTCACCTCTCCACTAGGGTAAATGGTTTAAAAAGGTTTTGCTGCACTATTCAGACACCAATTCTTGCCTTCATCTATCCCAGCCTTCCCCAAACTATTGCCCTGCAGATGCTTTAGACTTCACCTCCCATCAGTACTAGCCAACATGACCTGTGATGGGAGTTGCAGTCCAAAACATCTGGAAGACACCAAGCTGGGGGAGGTGGATGTATCCCGTCTTCTTGTTACTGCCTGAAGCAGGTTGCTTCACCCTGCTATATGGCATGGTCAGCCCTATACCTGCAAACAGTAATAATCTCAGAGTGTGGGCAGGTTGGTATGGATGAAGGGAGTTCTATGCATTCACCTGGCAATAAGTTCCATTGAACTCAGAGGGGTTTACATTTGAGTAGACATGTATAGGATTACTTTATAAGATAAGTATCAAGTGGAATGATAATCATCCTGGGCTAAAAGTCTTCTTAAATGAATGGATGGAGAAATCATGGGGATGCCATTCCCCACCCAACCTTGAGTATCTTATGTAAGATTAGCTGGTTATAACTCAGGGTGTACAGATTTTGTAAGATCCATTCTGTCTGAATTACACAAATTGTCAGGTGCCTTTTGTTCCATTGTCTCCTCATGGATGGAGCTGGTTTCCCCCCCCATAATTTCCTAAGTTTGCACAAATTTACACTTGCAGAAATGCATAAATCTCCCCCCAAATGTGCAAATTCTTCCAAATGTGCATGTTCATACTTTAGCCTATGGTGAAAATGTGCATTTTAGCTGTTTTAATTTTTTTTTACATATTTTTCTATGATTAAATTTACATAAAATTCACATGTTTTTTTAAATGCTCCAAAAGTCTGCAGAATCTGTTTGACTCAGGAGAAGCCAGTCTGCTGCAGAATTCATGGGTCAGATTCATAGTAATTCAATTTCATTCGGTTCCTTGTGGATTTCTCCAACATTCATCCAACAATGAATATCTAACTACTTTGGAAGTTAGGTATATGGCTATCTTGCTGGAGAAAAGTTCTAAAACAAGTAGTGTGTAAACCTTAGACATTTATAAAAGCAGTAAACCACATCCAGTAAGACTTCCTAGATTTGATCTAAAATTGGCAGTGAGGGATGGGTGGGTGGGGACTGGACCGGAGGCGTGGGCCACATATGGCCAGTGAGCTGCATGTTGCCCACCTCTGTCCTAGAAGATGGTTTGGAAATATGATACTATTTAAGATATGAAGGCTGAGTTAAACATAGGGTTTAACAATAGAATTGAGAAAGAAGCACAGAGCCCATGTAACTAGCCATTATTTTTCACTGCTGGATGTCATGTAGACCTTGAAATATAAAGTTCCAAGTAAAAATATTCATATCTCAAAAGAACTTTTGGACAAAATGGTAAATTTATATTGTCTCATTAGAGTTGCTTTTCAACAAGCAACTTGTAATTTATACACACACACACACACACACACACACACACACACACACACACAAACAACTAAATAAAATAAAGCATCAGGGAACAAGTCCCTTACATATTCTTTCAAGAAAAGAGAGCATAAGAACTAAATAGAACATTCATACTCAACGTAATTGGTCCATTTGCTTCCATTCAGGCTTTAGGTTTTAAGACAGCAAATGCAAATATGACAGCATGAAATTTGGGGAGCTGGTTATGCTGTTCAGAACAAAGTGGAGGTGAAGCTTAGCTGCAAATACTACAATACAGGAAGTCATTGGTATTACGATGGGATATTGCATTATTCCTCTAGAGATTCATTGTGTGAAAAGAAAGAGAATCAGGTAACAGAGTTATCATTCTACAGTCCCCTCTAACTAGTGTAGAAGAATACTTGTCTATTCTGTATACATCTCTATGGAAGTAATTATTGATAATGCACTTCAGGTACAGCACATCTTTTCACATGTCGCACAAAATGTTCACCAGGATTGAAATGAAAATGTAAATTTCCCTTTCTTTGTATCTCTTGATTAATGAACACAGCTGAATTCCAAAATGTTCAAAACTACTCAAGGTCCACAGGGAGAAAAAAGAAAGAAAGATTATAAAGCTCGAACTAGTACTTGTGAAAACTCCCTAAGACATTCCCTTGTATTCCTGAGTAACAGTCCTGAATAAAGAGAAAAGAAAAGAAATCAAAATAAATGTCATTTTCTGTAGAATTAATAGGGCTAACATGACACTGTCTTTCTACTGGATTTCCCCCCTTCTGTTTCACAGACAGCAATACTTTCTTTTGCATGGCTGTTGGAAGTGACATTGATGACCCCTGTGAGTCTGACATGATAAACACAGCCTAGTTTACCCTGGAAATGACTGATGAGACTAGGTCAGAGTACTCACCCACTGTAACATATCCATCAGGCCAGCGGCTGCTTTTGCGTCTTCTCTAAGCAATGGGAAGCATAATAAGCAGGCATTGCTGTAACTTGTTCAACTGTTCAGTTGTCAAGATGCAGTTATTACTGTAATTTAAAATATGTATTTAAAATAATTGCACTAGAGGACTTGCAACTGGCACCTGGCAACGCCACAGGTATATGCTTACTGGTGAATTTCATTTTTTTGTTGGTATTTCATCATTAAATTACCATGTTAATTTTATATATAAGTTTAGTATAGAGCTTATGATATCCCCATCACCTCTTCCCTCATTTTTCTCTGTTAGAGAAAAGCACTTTAAAGAGAACTCCTTAAACTAGACAATACCATAGCAAGGTAAACCAGAAATTTAAAAATCCATGGATACAGCTATTATATGTAATATGGCAACCGTTATTCTTCATGACCAATCAAATCAATAGTTAGGATTGCATCCCTTTCCCCCCTTTTCTTTTTGCCAGTGGTTAGAAAGAGGGGAAAGAGGCCCACAGAGGTGCCATCCTTTTCACTTCCTGTTGACTGGGTTCCGTCTGGAGCCTTAGGTGATGCCCTTTCAGATAAGAGGAGTTTTTTGGGAAATGTTTTAGTTTTGGGTTTGAATCATGAGTGACACAGGACAGCTGGTGTGAAATAGCTGGGCAGAGGATGGGAAACTAAAGAAGGGTTGGATGAAGAGAGACAGCTCTGATGCTGCTCTCTGCATAAAGGGGTATGATGGATGTGTATAATCTGGAGAAGGCTCTCTGCATGAGTGATAAAAGCTCTCTTGGGGCCTTCTAAATGTGAGGAGACCAAAAACATGAGGAGGGAGAGCATGCTAAAACTGCCCCTCATTGTCACTTTCCTCCCCTTTACACATGAAGGACAACTGTGTGAAGAGGAGAGCCTCCTCCATCCACGGGGCACTCCACATGATCCAGAATTCCAATAACATCACAACCTTAATAAAATAAAAATAAAAATCTTAATAGGCATCAATGGAGGTTTTTTGTTTTGTTTTGTTAATCCTTGGGGATTATTTTTGGGGGAAATGGTGGTTGTAGGAGATTTAATTATTCTCTCCAAGAGAATGGTGGTCCTATTCTGAACTGAGGTCATGTGCCCTTAGACTAGAGTAAAACAAAATACTAACTTCAACTACATGCTATGTGATTAGTGTACTGTTTAGTTTGACTCTGAGATCTAGGCCACAGTGAGTTCCTTATTCAGACTGCAGTACAAATCACGCAGAGAAGTGTCTACTTCCATATAGCACTTTTCCCAGACACTCAAAACATCCAATAGGCATTGTCTCAATAATTGGACTTCCAAGAATTCTGAATTCTGAATTAGGGTGTCGTAATTTATTTGGGACAACCCTTTCTTTGAAGGGCTGTCAGAGAACAGTCATCTGTTTGAAGGTATCCATCTATCTGAAGAGCTATCCAATCCATGGCCTCATCTACACCAAGCAGGATATTCCACTAAGAGAGCTGCTTGAAAGTGGTAAATAAAAAGCAGGAGCCACACTACTGCTTTATAGTGGTATTGAAGTGCACTGCAGGATCTACACTACTGCTTTATAGTGGCACTGAAGTGCACTGACAACTGTTGGGGCCCATGACACATCTATACCAAGCAGAATATAACACTATGAAAGTGGTATGGAAGCGGTATATAGTGGCCTTAGCTAGACGTAGTGGTATAGCGGGATGGAAGGTTAAAGATCCCACGATATTTTCAGCGTGAGATCTCCCCCTCAATTCACATGTGGTGCACGATGACCTCAGATGGAGAGGTGTCACGCCCGCCATTTTTTTTAGTTAAAGGGCCAGCAGCGCACAAACGCTCATGCGTAAAGGTGAGTTATTTTTTTTAAAAAAACTCTCCCCGCTTCCCCTACCCCACCCCCGATGGGCGCAGTGCTCCTGAAGAGCACTCCCAGCTCCTCGCAAGGAATCACAAGGAGCTGGGACAAACCACACATTCCCCAGTCTTGGGCTCAGCCTGAGACCATGGAAAAAACAGGCCTAAAGGGGAGGGCGAGATCCCAGGGCAAGGGAGGGATCATCCCTTCCTGATCCCTGGATCCCCGTGCATTATGTGGATGCACAGGGATGATCCAGGGGATCACCCTGGGATTTCGCCCTGTCTAGCTATGGCCGGTATGTCTCATGGGCCCCAACAGTTGTCAGTGTGCTTCAATACCGCTACAAAGCAGTAGTGTGACTCCAGACTTTTATATACTGCTTTCATAGTGGAATATCCTGCTTCGATATTCCACTATCATTAAACCAGCCCCATGTCTGGTTTAATGATAGCGTCATTAGAGGAAAGGGCAGGGGTCTTCAAGTTGTCCAACAACAGTTACCACCTGGACAGCAGACTGAGCAGGCACACAGGTCACCTGGTCAAAGTCTTAAGCCTTAAGACAGTCTTAAGTCTTCCTGTCTGTGGTGAGATAATTTAAATTATTGCTAAATTTGCATCTGTACATATAAATCAGCATAGATACATTTTATGCAAATCTGTATCCTCTTTTGTCCTGTTACTTGGTGATGTATTTCTTCTCTCGGGGTGGTGGTGGTATATAATTGCCCCCATCTTTAATATTTCACATCTGCTGGGATTGTGGGAGGAGAGGGAAGGGAGCTGATACTGAGAAACAATAGCTCGCTTAAGGCCACTCAGCATCCAGCAACTTCATGGCTAAAGTGAGATTTGAATAGGGCACTGTCCAATTTCCAGTTCACATTCTTAACCATTACTCTACATACCAGCCAACTGAATCTACGTGGGAATCTCTGTGGCCCATCTTGAAACCTCTGCTGTTGAAATCAGTGAAGCTTGCTTAGAAACAATTCTGTGGCAGATTGAGGACTCGCCGTTTCTGCCAAACACTTATACAACCTTCACGTTTTTAAAAGAAACATCAAAATGAGTCCAGTGTAAAAGGGGGATAAAAGCCAAACACAACCGCTATAATAGGAATATATTTCGGCAATCGACTGTTATGCCTTTAAGAGGCCTGCGGTTCTACCCATTATTATTACAGATGCAATCAGAAGCACAGTGAAGGATTGTTGAGGATGATTAAGGGTATTTTATTTTAGATGGATAATGGCAAAGATGGGGCTCAGGAGTGTGAGCATGGTATCATTCTGTGCGCCTGCTTGACATCACTGACTTAACGTTTGTATTTTCGACCCTATCCTGCATAATAACACCATGTAGTGAAATAAAGGGTCCGTTCTGGAGGTAATTGTTATGTGGGGGAATATAAACAAGTCCCATTCTGCTGTATATTTACCACGGCGCATATTTACGAGTGGGGCTTAATTAAAAGTCGGGAACACTGGAGCTATTTTTTAACTGGATGCCTATTATCTGGTGTCAAATGCTTGGTTTTAATCACGCATTTTATATCATCGTGACCCAGATCACTGCCTGTGACATACGAGATAGCGTGTTGCCTTTCCAGAGAAGACGTTGCTGAGCTTGATGGATGTTTTCTCATTCCTAACCTCATTACTACTGGCTTCCCATCCATCTAATAAAATGCTATGATAGAGAGTGGGAAGGCGCTATAAATCATAATATTCCAGCCGCTTGCAGCAGATTCATTAGAAATGCTGACTATATATCTCGCAAACAGAAAGTCAACACACAAAGTAGGTTGCCGGGGATGCTTGCTTCTGCTAGAGACATCTTCCCAGCTCCCCCTCCCCATTGTGCTCAAATTTGTTTATTTAATGGTAAAGATGACATGTAATGGAGTTCTGGGTGACAGGCCACTTTGACCTGATTAACCCAATAAATAGCCAGGCAACTGTTGGGTTTTCAGCCATGATACACATCGTTATTCCTACACTATTTTCTTAGTTCAACCCTGAAACGATACCATCGTTACCTGAAAATTCCCCCCCCCACCCCCGCCTCATTGGGTATTTCCTATACTTCCTCCCTGGCAAAGGGTGGGAGAGAGTTACTTTTTCCCCACTGAACATTGACAGGGTAGTAAGTGGGTTTCTGGGTAAGGGGGAAGCTTTTGGTTGTACTCCCTTTGTTCCATGGAACAAAACGCAAAGAGGTTATCACAGAGTAAAGTATTCCAGACCTGTGTCTGAAGCTGACAGACCAAGCCAGCTGTGATGTCTGAAGTGCAACCTTTGAATTGGCTCCAGGGTCAAATTGTGTTTCCTCTCTTGGGTTCTCTTTGGAGGCGGGGGGGGGGGGGAAGGGCTTCACATGCTATAAAAAGGTAACAAGAGCTGTGATCTTTAGAAAAGGTAGAGGTCAAAAGGGGGAGAAGCAACATAAAGAAGAGGAAAAAATGAGAAGCAGCCTCCCCCTCCCCCCCCTCTCATTTCAAAATGCAATGGCCCTTGCTTGACATGATCCCAAGTGTTTTTAGAGGATTCCATCCTTCTGCTAGAGCTGCACAAAGCTGCTAGATTATCCATTGCTGACTGGGTAGTTTAAACAGCCTTGAGAAAGAAAAGAACAATGATTTTTAGAAACAACATTCACATAAATCGAGGAAGCCCTTGACCCTTACTCTGCCAACTGTGGAATGAGGATGTGCGAACCATACAAGATTCAAAGGTTAGGTCCAGTATAAAAGATATACTGAGCATGAGAAAAATGCCTACCTGTGTGGGGTTCCATGTGGCTGACTTCCCACTTTCATTCGACTCTCAGGCATTACATATATAAAGTTATCCTGGCAAGGATCTGTGAGCTTGTGGCCTGGAGACACCCGTTGGCATGCTAACATGTACAGCACCTGGGGCCCCAATGGAATGCCAAATGGGTAGACATTTTAGCCCACCCAGCAAGTGAATCTTTAATTAAGACTGTCTCAAGATATTTTGTAGCCTGAGGTGAAGAACAATATGGAGCCCCTCCACTAACAGCCCCAATTCCATGTGTGTTCCACCAGACTGGCAACATTGATGCTCACGGAGGTACAGCATCCTCCACCACACCTGAGGGCAGCTGGGTAGCTTAAGAGATGTAAAGCAGGCCAGGGGCTGCTACTCTTTGTATCCCAGCATCTGCTGCCTGAGGCAACTGCCTCACTCTGCCTAATGGTAGGGCTGGCCTTGGTCTTAGTTTCTAATTCTGAGAATGTTCCAGGATATGAATGGATCTCAGCATGGTAGATAATGTTTGTCTCTTTCTGTGCCTCAGTTCCTATGTTTGTGCTAGGGATATATTAATATAGAAGCCTTTAAAAGTATCTTATATTGTTTTTAGTCAGAATACCTTTATTTTAATTTTCCCTGTAGCTGGGAGCATGTGATGTGGGAACCAGGAAATGTGGAAATTTTAATGAAGCCCGACACAGGAAGAAAGATAATCAAAACTCCCAATTAAGGATTTCCTAGATAATTATGGCCAGCTGTGTGCCTGTGTCTTAATATGTCCTGGCTCCCCGTTAACAGGATGCATCCCCCACATCCCTTCCTTGCTGGGTAGTGTGACTACTGGGCAGTTTTATGTCAGGAGCTCTATCTGGCAGTTGTGTGAACTTTGAGCTTACCTGCCTAATATACACTCTGGCGTGTCTGCACCATTGCTTATTCTCAGTCTCCCCATTTCCATCTGGCCAGGGCAACCTTTCTTAAAGTACAGGCACAGCAACTTCTTGACCATTTTACATTGGAATTAAAGTAACATACAACCTGGTGCCCTGTTGATGTGTTGGACTACAACTCCCAGTATCCTCCAGCCTGGCTTGCTGGCTGGGAGATATTGAGAGTTGTAGTCCAAAACACCAGCAGTGCACCAGATTAGGGAACTGCAGAAGGTGCATTGTGCTTCTCCCACTAATATATATGGGACATGTTCCTTTTGGACTGTGATGCACTTGTATATCTGGAGAGGTAGGGTGAAATCTAAGATATGGCTTTAGAGATAGCTAATCTTTTCTCCATGACACCATCTCTTTCAAAAGCAATGTGAGAAGCACCCCTTGCTATGGTAATAACTGTGATGATTGGAAATGTGGTTTAATCAAATCCTTCAAGGAAACATCGTAGTGATGATACCGTTCATAACATGCTCTGTTCATGTTGCATATGCAGAGGCTGTGACAAGCTATATTTTCCAAGTTGAGCTGTCAGATCCAGCATCCCAAAATATTATTTGCATGTATTTGCATGTCATCAGTGTAGCATTTGTGCAAACTGTTTTCTCTCTGAATAGTTTTCACATGTTTTTTAATCGCAATGTGCTAGCGTGTAATAATAAATGTGTTAAGAAATTTTATATTTAATTTTTAAGAATTACATGACACTAAGGCAAGATTATAGATGTTGGCCATCACCCAGAGAGCACGTTTAGACACCCCAGTGGGTTTGTGTACACACTGAGGGACTAACTTTGTTTTATTATTGAACCAGGAGCCTCTACCTCTATCCCCCATTGCACTGGGAATTGATATCCAAATATCCCAAAGTGCTTTGTTTTAAGGTGTAACCTGTCTGATGGGGTCTCAGCTGGCAATGACTGACCAAGAAAGAGATCTTTGGATTGTGGTGGATAGCTTGATGAAAATGTTGATGTGGCTGCTGTGAAAAATCCAGGTTCCATGTTGGGAATCATTAGGAAAAGGGTCAAAAACAAAGCTGCCAGGATCATATTGCCTTTATATAAATCTATGCTGTGACCACACTTGGAATACTGTGTACCATTCTGGTCATCTCATCTTAAAAAAAGTATTGTGGAGCTGGGGGAAAAAAGGTGCAGAAAAGGGCAACCGAAATGATCATATTGAAATGATTCAATATGAAGAAAGTTTGCAACATTTGGGGCTTTTTAGCTTAGAAATAAAGGTAAGGGAAGACAAGATAGAAGTGTATAATATTATGCATGGTGTAGAGAAAATGAATAGCATGTTTTTGTCTCACAATATGAGAACCCAGAGTCCCCCAATGAGGCTGAATGGTAGGAGATGCAGGACAGATAAAAGGAACTATGGCCTAATTTACATCAAGCAGGATTTTGCACTATGAAAGTGGTATATAAAAGGCAGGAGCCACACTACTGCTTTATAATGGTATTGAAGTCACTGACAGCTGTTGGGGCCCATTGACATATACCATTTACCGCTTTCATAGTGCTACATCCTGCTTGGTATGGCTCCTGCCTTTCATATGCTGCTTTCATAGTGCAATATCCTGCTTGGTGTTGCTATAGTTAAAATATTGAATTTGCTTCCACACGATGTAGGCCATGAACTTGGATGGCTTTAAAAGGGGATTGGATAGATTTATGGAAGATAAAAGCTATCAATGGCCACTAGTCATGATTTCCACATATTATGCCCTATATCAGAGGTAGTATGTGAATACCACTTGCTAGGAAACATGAGCAGGAGGGTGCTGTTACATTCAGCTCCTTCTTGTGGCCTTCCATAAGCATCTGGTTGGCAATTGTGAAAACAGGTTGCCAGATTATATCCTGTTTACCCTGATCCAGTTTTGGGTCTCAACCAGCGTAGCTCTTGTTATAGACTTTTGTTGAGGAAAAAAATATATTAAATCTTAGCTAAATAGTCTGGCGTGTGGCCTTTATCTAACCCACAAGCACACCCTTCTGTTTTTTCCTGGAAATAAGTATGGGTAGAATGTAACAAATGTTAGTAGTAAATTGCGCACATTGCTTAGGCATGTAAAGCTAGATTGCAATGAACAACCCATTTTCTCCAGAGTATCTTGAGCAATGACATTTCTGCAGACAGATGCAAAATGACTTCCATCTTTGAAAATACAGACTTAATTAGGAATGTGTCTTGCCTAAATGAGATAACCTCTGAAGTAATGAACTGCAAGCATAGAGAGTTGCTATTCTTTCTTCTGGAGCTAGCCTGACCCATTGAGGTACCCTTAGTTAGTTATGGCCCAACCCAACCTGCACATTCTATAGTTACTTAGCAACCACAATACATTTCTCCTCAGATCCAGCAAAATGGCTTTCAGGGCTACAGCTGAAGTGCCTATATAGGGAACAACTAGCAGCAGGCTATTGGGTAAACCTCCTAGGCAATGAGTATTAGTACAAACATCCCATCCATCAATTGAATAGGCTGGCCACAGCATACTGAGAAATAGATCTTTCAAAACCTTAGAGAATTTCTACATCATGAGATGTATAACATGGTACCTCCTCTGATAATATATTTACAGAATGGGGGGGGGGGATTGGTCCTAAGAGGTTAGATGCAAAAGTCTCTACTGAAGCTGTATCATGTTTCAGTGTCTTGGCTGCTACAGAAATGGGTAAAAATTGTCGTGTTAAAATAGCATTTTGTGCAAACCAGAAGATATAGGTGCCTCAGGAAATGTTATATAAGAAGACTCAATGGCATTTTTTAAAAAAACCTCAAGTGTAACACATTAGCAGTTACCATTTGTCCATTAAAATGTCTGCTAAGTACTTGTGTTAAACTGTTGGTTTTATCCAATGTGCAGTCTAGCATGGTGTGTCAAAAATGTTTTGCCATTTTAAAAGGACACTTTATCAGAACACTGCAGGAATTGGGGTTATTGAATAATAAGCAAGTGGCTTTGCTAAATGGCCTCATGAAGAACAAATGTACAGAATGGATTTGTAAATTGTGTATTTTTATTAAAATATGTTGGCATGTCATATGGTAAACTCAATGGCTTGGGGCCTAAGATAAGTTAATGTAAGGAGGTCCATTCAAAGAAAGGTTCGAAGCGGCCCGCTCCGAAAATCGCGGATCTGCAAGTGAAGCGGAGCGGGGGGGGTCCGTGCACACCCCTACTCTGGAGTACCAAGAAAGATAGAGGCTTCGAGCATAGTATGATGAGCGCTCCAGGAAAGCAGTCCATGAGCGACATTATGATGTCAGGTCTGGGTTCTTCCCAGCTGATTGGATGGAAGTTGTATACTCCTCAGTGTCAGCCTGCCCACCCATCCTCTACTTCTTGTGACTCAATCACATTGTATGACTGGCAGGCTTACTAAATTGGACAATAGAATTGTATTTGGCACCTAGCCTTTCAGGAGGAACTGTGTACCAAGTGTAGTGTTTTATTTCCCCCCTCCCCACCCCATAAAATTAAGTGGCAGGCATTTACTTATATGGGAGAAAGCAGAAGGGTGCAGATGACAGCTAAACATATTTACTAACCCTGGCAGCCTGAGCTGCTAAGAATCAAGTCTGCACCTACCTGTATAGGCCCACCTTAAATTATGCTGCTTAGTCACTCTAGAGTGATACACAGGCCCTTTCTACACCTAAGGGTCATCCCAGGAAAATGGAGGGATCGTCCCTGCCTGCTCCCGGGATCCCGTGTGGCATTTGAATGCACAGGAATGATCCTGGGACAATCCCAGGATATAGGGTTGGTGCCCAGAATGTTGTGGTAGTGTGATGGAATCTTGGAAACTGCTTTTTGGGTATGTAGATAACAAGACTATCAATACAGTACATCTGACTAAGTAGAAGCAGATTCAAGTGGAAACAAAATGTGAGCTTTGTATCACATCATAAAGGCCCAGCCATGCTTGACCATGGTCCCTGCATGTTTTTTGAGAAAACACATGTTCTTTCCACGTTAACAGCTAGCCAAGCAAGTTTAATTTCTACGGAAAATACCTACAGTGGTCATAGTAAGTCAAGTGAAGTTGCTTTGGTAAAGGGCCCTGTACTCTAAGCTCTACCAAGCATTACATCTCCTCCAAATTCTTCATGGCAGAACTGACTTGACCGTAATTGTCTTGGACAAAATTTGCAAGAATCTTTGATAAGACAATAATATATTTTTCCCCTAGCTGAGATCACTTTTGCCTGGGAAAAATAAGGCACATTAAATTAATAATATCCCCCTTTTCATTACTATAGTGCCTTCTCAGACGCCTCTCTAAACTGATCCTCATAAGGGAAGTGCTCAGTAAGTCACCTTTAGCTGAGAATGTGAATGAGGAATTTTTCACTCAAGAGGCAAATTTGAAAGTAAAGCTGTAAATCTCTGGAAATAATAATTTAAAATGGCAGTACTTCCTCAGTCATAATTAGAGGATTGAGCAACCAAAGAGCAAGAACGTGAACCACCCCTGCTAGTAATAACCTTTTCCTCATTCCTCCTCCTCCTCCTCCTCCTCCTTGATCTTTTTCCATTGCTTTTTTTAACAACTATTTTCATTTGTCTCTTCTATTCTCCTTGCCAATTTGTAAGTCATATTGAAAACTTTTGTTCAGTTGAATTGTTTGAGGCTGGAAGGTGGATATAGGAATATAGCTTATTCTCCGAACCACTAGTTATAAAGGGTTCTCAAATCCATTACCAGCAATGTACTGGATGCCTTTTGGTCTTGTACTTGTTGAGAGTATAGCATATGTAGCATTTCAGCCTTCAATTTCCCTACTATTAAAGCCTGTAACTATTATGTATGCTTGTGTAGTCAGTTAGTGCACAATAATTTTTGGTCGCAAATTTATTGTAGGTTTCATCTCCCAAGCATTTATATTTCATCACCTCTTTTTCAGCTTTCCCTTTTTTTATGAATGCATCATGCTGGTTAATTGTGCCCTTAGACTGTCTGTACATCATTAAGATATGGCAATTAGGTGTACTTAGTCTTGCTATATATGACTGTATTATATTCTCAACTCAATCGCTGTGCCACCCACCTCTACAGGTGTTTAAAGCTAGCATTAAAATCAGAAAATGAAAATACGTACATGTAATCTACCAAAATTTCTTCTCTGTGACCCACACACCTGCTCTGTAGCTGTATGATATATAATCAAAAGAGTGCAGGTGTTGGCATGATGAATGGAGCCTTTCCATTTAGTGTATTGCTGTTCTAATTCCGGAATGATGTACAGTGGGTGTGATTGAAAAGATCTCTCTCTCTGTCTCTAATTATGGTGATTTCATTGTGCCTTATTGAAGATTCGCCTTTTCATTATTTACACTGTTCTGTCTGGCTGTAATATTTCTGTCTGCCAATGACAATTACATTGCTCTTGACTGGTGCAGTTCAGCAGTGTGTGATATCTCTGAGAAGTCAGGTTATATCGCCTGTCAGAGGCAGACATATTAATGTTTGAGTTGAGGAGTGCAAGTGATGTAACAAGATTAGATAGCACCAATATAAAAGACCAACTCTCAACCAATGAATAACCAAGAAACAGCTAGATGACAACTGTCAATTATTTATAGGTGCTGTCCAATGTTTTATTAAGAGCTTGGAGACTGCTTCTCCTGCCTTAAACCCATGCACATTCTTCCCCTCCCTCTCATGTTTACCTCATGACTTAAAAGAAGTAACATATTTTTCAAGACACTTTGGTTGCAATTGCCATTAAATCGTCACTAGAAAAGGGATGCGAAATTGACTTATATTTAAACCCTTTCAGGACCGCCCCACAAAACACAATCCGACTTATGAACAAATATTTGTTGATTTCAGATATCCTTTTACTAGGCTTTTTTTTTAATTGCTCTTCTTTCTCGGGACTAGACAACAGATGACAAATGGCAAAAAATAATTTTAGTTAATAATTATTTCATGTCCTAGGTATTTATTCTGTGTAGCAGTTATTCTGTGTAGCAGTAATTCAAGCAAAGCTTTCCAGGAAAGACAATGCTATCAGTCTTACATTTTAGAGCTAATATAGTATTTATTTATTACATTTATATCTCACACTTCATATGGAACTTAAGGCAGCTCCATAATCCTCCTCCTCTCCATTTTATCCTCATAACAATCGCAGTTCAACACTCTAACCACTATACCACACTGGATCTCATCCTTTGACAAATTGTCTGGTTTATATTCAACTTGGACCAGGAACCTCACAGGGATATAGATTCCCTGATTGTACCAAGACCCCCTTGTCATCAACCTTAGTCAATTGTTTCACTTATGAAACCCACAGAGATAACTCCCTATTTATATAAACATTAAATACGTTGCATCTCTTAAGATAAACTCACAGTGAATTACAGCACATATGGGCAACCTGCATGTGGCCCCCGGGGACCTCCTAGGCAGCTCAATCCGGATGCTCACGCTGCTTCCTTCCAAATCCCTCCCTCCATGTTACTGCTAGTACTATGATTGTGCTGGAGAAGAGGACAGATGGGGATGATTCTCCTTCTGCAGCCTCTTATGCAGCACAATCACATTCCCAACACCCTGCCATTGGTTGGGCTGTCGGATACATGATCTAAGTGGGGGTCAGCATGTGGGAATGGTCATCTCTGTGCACTGTCTTCTACATTTAAATCATACCCCACCCTCACCCCACCCCGGTGATTGGCATAAAGTGATCTCAGCATGCAGGGTGGGAAGGTTTAATCCTTCCCATCCTTGTGGGTTAAGATGGTGTGTGTGTATGTGTGTATGCAAATGTGCATGAGAGTGTTTGCTGGTGTGTGGGTGTGGCCTTGACGGTGATTGTCACATGCAGCAGCCCTTGGGTGCAAAAATTGCAGCAAGCCACCCTTGGCTTACAGCAATTAAAATCTTTCAAAAGTGCCAATTTACGTATTAAATTGTTTACTAAAACCAGCACATTAAGGGTATAAACGATGGGTATAAAAGCTTTTTTTTTTTTTACTTTTAAAACTGTTTTACTTTAGATCTGTATTTTAAATCTCTGCATTGCCGCTCAGTTTTAGTCTGGTTGTACTTTTGTATTGTGGTTTTATAGTGTTGTTTTAAGCGTCTATATCATATTGAACCGCCCAGAGAGCTTTGGCTATTGGGTGGTAGAGTAATGAAATGAAATAACTAAATAACTACTTGAACAGAAAAAAACCTACAATGACAGTTTTTGATGGCTCTCCTTAGAAAGGAGATCCAAGCTTGTGCAATTAGGAAGGTAATTGCACAACCTTGGTGCCATGACAAAAAATGCCCTGCTGCTTACTCTTCTGGATCCTACAATGAAAGAATCTGAAGCAAAGCCTCATGGAGGATCTTAAGGGGCTTTTTTATGCTGTTAGGGGGAGGGACTCTTCCTAAGATATGCAGGATCCAACTGCTGATGTATTTAAAGCTGTGTGATTTAGTGGTTAGAGTGTTGGACTAGGAGTCGGGAGATCTGGGTTCTAGTCCCCACTTGACCATGGAAGTTCACTGGGTGACTTTGGGCCAGTTACAGACTCTCAGCCCAACCTACTTCACAGGGCTGTTATTGTGAGGATAAAGAGGAGAGGAGGAGGATTATGTATGCTGCCTTCGGTTCCCTGGAGGAAAAACGGTGGGATATAAATGCAAATAAAATAAATAAATACTAGCATGTCCAATGCCATCCAGAAAGTAATGTGTAGTCAGTGTAATTGTTTTAAAATAGATCTCTTGCGCCTGTTCCATCTTCAGTTTATTTTTGAGTATGAAACTATTCCAAATCCAAATGTTGTCTTCACAGTGACCTTGAGCATCATCACATGGGGGAAAATCATGTTTCCTTACTTTCACTTCTCCACACTTCCTCATTCTTCCCAGAGGGGAAAGAGGAAGTCAACTAAGACCACGTGACCACGCAGAGGCTGATTTTATTGTACTACTTTTCCTGCACACAGCAGGAGATCGTGGCACATTCTATTTTTTTTAAAAAAAAGTTGGATTGAAAGGGGTTTATTTTGCTATGGAAAAATGAGCGGAAGAAGTGGGAGGCACACGGGAGGCGGACGTTGTCATCTAAAGGATGTGCGCACATCCAAAAGTGGGCAGTGGTGAGCGTGTGATAAAACACTCACCTGATGAACCTGCTTATGATATGATCAGCCACTACCATGAAATGTCTTTCAGTCATTTCTCCCCAGATAACAAGTATCAAACCAATAACAAAAGCACTTGATCCCCATATACATGACTGTATGCTTGCTTAATGTCACTGCATTTTATTCCATATGTATTATGTCTAGTTCACAAGACATCCAATTCATTCTGCATAATTTCCAGGACCTTTGCTGCATCCATGCATAGGAATGATGCAAAATAGGTGCAGATGGTGTCGCCTGCAAAGATTTTGGGAGAAGGGCAATTTATCTTGCATAGCAGAAAGGATTTTATGCATTCCCCTACTACTGTTTTCCTGTAGCACCAGCCCAAGATATTTTGAACACACCCCACCTCAAATCAAGATACATAGTACCCAAAGGCTAGCCGTGATGTGTGGATGTGTGTGTGTGTGTTTACTTGAGGCAGAAAATCCCACAAATGGTTTTCTATTTTCCTTGGCAAAAGCAATTCAATAATAATAAATTAAAACAACCACTTGTTGCCCTTTCACCACACCCCAAATCATCTGCAGCTGCTCACTTTTTGGTATCTGGTAGGGCTTTACAGTACATTAATGGTAGGCCTGTCCTGCTTATCCACAGTGAAGGGAGTCCACAGCTGTCACCTTGAGATCTGATAAAACACCTTCTGGTCTAAAAGAAACACAAATTGTAGATGAATCATATGTTAATTTATAAGAACAAATGAATTGAACAAACATTGTAACTACCCTGAATCCCTAATGTTTGTAGAAGTGCTCAGTTTGTGTTTTGAAAGTTAAAGAAAGCTGCTTACATTTTATTAATTATTCCTGTAATCATGTTTATTTACAAAAACCAAAAATGAGCTAGATATTCAAGAGCAATTTAATTAATCTCAGTACTTCAAATAATTATATCTAAATCCCACCCCAGCCCCAACATTCAGAGTAAGAAGTCTGATACATTTTAGTGAATAAACACATATTTCCCACCTGTAAATGTGATGGCTAAAACATTTTCTACATTTTATATGCATTGATTCAAAGAGCCCCATGATAAGACTTCTCTCAAGAAATTATGAACAATTGCTAGAAGAATTTCAAATCAGATGCAGAAAATAGGATTGGGTAAAGCGAAAAACAACAACATATGAGTAAATACTTTGAGAACAGCAACAGAAAGTAAAAGCTCCATCTCACCTACTTTTTTTATCCTGTTTTCAGCCGCAGTTTCCCCTTCCATTTCCTTAGCGAGTCAAGTGCTGGGCAACTCTCACATCTTTGCATTGTTGTGCTCTTTCAGCTCATATATCTTTTCACCTGAAGCGCTACTAAGCCAGCAAAATGTCCCACCCCGCCCCCTATGTTCTTCTTTTCCCTGCAGTTAATTTTTTATTTTTTAACAAATATTTCTTTATTCTTGCGCTAATACAATAGTACAGCAGCCTGAAACTGTGCAATTATGGTAAAACAATGCGCTACACTTTCGCCTAAGCTCATATTAAACAAACTCCAAGGAAGGGAGTCCGTTTGTAGGAAGCAGGAGGGAGCACATGGGCCAAGCCTGTTGCTGCTCCTTGGCTTGGGAAAGGTTTACAGGGGAGGAGGTGTGAACGTTTGTTTTGCTTGTTTCAAAGGATGGGCAGATGAACAATCATTTTAACTCATTTCTTTTGTAAAGGTGGTCAGGTCCCCTCCTTTGCTCCAAGGCAAACAAAATGCTTACATCTGCGTAATTTTTAAAGATAAAGAGATCAAACTTGGCAAGGTGATTGCTCTTAAAGAGAGCTTTAGCCATGCCAAGTTTGAACCAGATCTGTTCATGCCTTGATTTTAAGGAATTTTTAAAATGGAAATTAACAAAAATGCTTACATTTACATAATTTTTAAAGATAAAGAGATCAAAGTTGGCACAGTGATAGCTCTTAAGGAGGGCTCTAGCCATGCCATTTGAATCAGATAGGTTCATCCCTTGATTTTTTAAATTCCCCCCTAAACCCTTTTCCTGATAGTCCACCAGTGCAAAATTCCACCTGTTTGCATTTGTGGAGGATCTGTTTTCCTTTACTTTGATCACGTGAAGCTGTATATCTCCAGTTCCTAAAATAGAGATCTGCTGGTTCCATTACTCAACAGTAAATCCCACTGCATTTGCATCCAAGTCATACTAAAATCTGATACATGCTTCATTTTGCAATTGAATGGAGTTCTGGAAGGCTGAAATGGTGTATAATGATGCAATGGTGTACCTAAGGGCTCTTCTACGTTTTTGGTTTTGAGGTGCTTTCCATGGTGGCTACAAAGGGGAAGGGAACTACACAATGTCAGATCCCCCTTCCCAAGTTCATAAAATGTCTGTGGTCTTGAGAAAGGGAATCCAACATATCCTTTTGTCCCTGGATAGGATAAGCTCTGCCTGATAAAAATGATTGTTATAATGGCAGCCTAAAAGTGTTTTTTCTCTGTACTACTTGTGAATTAGGATATCCAAATAGGATAATCTTGGTTTGATGAGATATAATGGATGCCCTTATAAAGTTATCTTTATTTATTCTGTCGTATGAAGGCTGAAATAAATTGGTTGCTTGTTTAAAACAGTTGGATTTTATTTTCAGTACTGCATGTAATACTGAACGCCCATCAGTTTTCTGGTTGCATCGTGTTTACTACAATTAGTAATACTAAGTACATTTCTGTCCACATATCAATAAAGCAAAACCCTTTAGCACTCTTTTATTGCATTGTTCCTATGCAGCTTTTTTTCTGATGTGACCTGCATCCCATTGAGTACAATGGCAAAAAATCCCATGGATTTTAATTAAGGTGCATTACACCCTCTGTGTATGTACCTGTGAGTAATACGTATGCACTTAATAGTACTCTTTCAATGGTGGTTTATATGGAAAGCGGTCCGTATTGGCAATTAGAAATGGCCAGTAAGTGCTACATTAGAATGGCATTAATGTTTCTGGCATAAAAAAGCAAGGAAAGCAAAATAAATATACTTAATGCAGACAGAATCTCTGTGACTCTAATTGCCAGAGCACAGTGAGACCTTTCAAATAATAAGTCCTTAAATAATGAATTGATATGGAAGAGAATAATGACACCCAGGTGTGAAACTTTAACCTGAGAGCTGAGCTGCATTCTCAATGACATAATTGCCTCTATTACCATATTCTAGTTGAACACAAGGTTTTGAGTCATGGAAATTGGACTGAAATGAAAGAAAGAAAATATTCAAATATAGAAGTGAATGTTAAAGCAAGCATATAGAACAAAGTCCAGATAACCTACTTGCTCATAAAATGTTGAAATGAATTTTAGCAATTATGTACAAATTTAAATAAAGAGCAATTTCTGATCTCCCTGCCCACCCCCCTTCTCACAAAAGCAAGGAGTAGGAAATTCCAGAAATGATATCTGAGAAAGGCCCTTGTTACAATGCTCTTTTAGTAAGCTAGCATCTTTTGGCAATGAATGAAAAAAGCTGTGGATGAGATGGAATGTCTATTCCTCTTCAGGTGTTATCTGCAGTGAATCCATGAAAGGGTTTCTGGGCATCCATAGGGCTGGCTCCAAACCCTTCCGGCAGGCCTATCGAGATGAATTGTAAACCTAAGAATTTTAAGATGCTGTGATTGTTATTTTAATACTGTATTGGTTTTATATGCTCTTTTAAATAATTTTATGTATTATATTTTATTTAGTGTTGTCCCTCGCCTCGATCCAGAGGGAGATGTGGGTAATAAATAAATAAATAAATAATAATAATAATAATAATAATAATAATAATAATAATTATTGGCTCTGCATGCACAGGCAATCCTTTATAACATGCCAAAGATGTTGGGAGTCTGGCTGGGAAAACCATGTAACATCAGGAACAGGCTTAGAAGCATGTTCCAGCTAGGGTGACCATATTTTGGAAACCAAAAAGGAGGACAACATAACTGCCCCCAAGGGGACGTGCCCACCCAAACATGGCCTTGGTCACATGTCTGATTTCACAGCACACAATTAAGACAAACCTGTTCTACAAAACATTTTAATGTTAAAATCACTGGAATAAAGAACAAGTGAGACATTCAATGTAGCTGATTCCTACTTTTGTAGCTTTTGCTGTACTTTGAAGCTTTTTACTCCATGTGATGCAGTGTCCCCTTCCCTCAAATATCTTTTCTGACTGCAAATCCTTCACTAGATGACCATAGTCTAACCTTTCCTAACATTTGACACTCTTTCCCCATCATTAATAAAGTAAATAAAAACCCTTGCCCCCACTTCCTAATTAGAAATCCCCCTCCCAAGCCCCTTTCTTGTAATGCTTCATCACACCACCCTCAAACACAAATGGCTGAAAATAAAGATATAGGAATATTTGGCACAGCACTAAATTCCCGAGTTTAATTATGCACCATGGGAAGGGGTACTTTCTTTTATCGGCCCTGAATCTCCCACCTCCATGGGATGATCCTGGGTTGTACAGATGGGGAAACATGACTCTATCCACTTTTTCCACAATGGGCATAATTTTATACGTCTCTGTCATTTCTCCACCAACTTGCCCGTTTTCTAAGCTAAAAAGATCCCAAAATTGTAACCGTTGTAATTGTAACTTTGCAGGAGTCACACTGAAGTGAATTAAATTAAATTACAAGGTTTGTGAACTCCCTTATGATCTGCTTGTATGGGTACCATGTTAAGTGATTGCGCTCTATTAATCAACATGAGACCACTATCTATTAGCAGCCTGAGCCCACTGCAATGATTACATTTAAAATGCTCATGCCCTATGCCAATATATGTCAAGAGAAAGCAAACAAGTACTGGCACAGTCTTAGTGCTTATTGAGTTTGTTTGTTTGTATAGGTGTGTTTTATTTTGTTTTTGCCAGAATGGTATCTTTTGCTACAGGTTGGTCTTGGCCTGCTTTGTGATAGGTGATGGTAGCTCATTTGCATGATTTATCTTGATTTGGGATGTGCTGCATGTGAGAGTAATGAATAGCAATACTAGATTCACTGGAATATAGAAATCTAAAGCAAATTCATGCTTGTAATGGGTTGTCTCACTCTTGCTGGTGTGATAAGGCAGATTGTTTATATCAAAGGGTAAATAAAGCTAAACTGACTTTTTACTTATAGATGGAGGAAGACATATTTCTACATCTGCTGTAGGTTTACCATTCGGCGCCTTGGTTCCATTTCCGCATCATAATACTGACAATAATGCCTTCATTCATATTAAGAGCTGCATGGCCAAGAGCAGAATACTGCTCTACAAGCTAAGAATGCAATATTCTCATTGTACAGAGTTAATTCAGTTAAGGTTTGTTTTTCAATTTGCTCTCAGTAAATCTTCTATATATAAAAAAAATACATTACTATTTTACTTCCTTTGATGCAGAACTTCTGTCACTTAAGAATCTTTCTTCTCCTTCTCCTTACATTGCTCTCAAAGAATTATTATTCTATTATTTGAGTGGCCCGACAGTTACTCCTTAAATCGACCAATACTTTGTGTGTGTGTGTGGGGGGGGGGGAATATTTTGTCTTTATCTTGTTTCTGTTTGCTGATCCTAAACCTCTGTCTGCTTTGGTTCCCACATCTGAATATGAAACGCAGACATACAAAAGGACTTGGAGGAGCAGAAGAGTCTATGTTCAATGTGGTATTGTACTCAAGTATTGGAAAGCGGGGCACTCAAATGCTATAGTTAAGCACCTTTTGGCATCTCAATTACAAGCTAGTTCCCCCACCACCACCATCAGTTATTTATGGCATTCCCTCCCCGCCCCCCAGGTATTCTTTTAAGGCTCCATAAATTAAGTGTATATTGTAGATTCTATGAAAGCACGAAGCAGAAGCAACACTGGCACAAAGAAACAACCCTTGAATGCAATGGTTCAGCTCCTAGTGGAAAAGTGTAAATATGTACCCAAAAGGCATATTTAGTTCCAGGGGTGCAATTTAGGCGCCAGAGAGGTCCGCCTGGCGTCTACACTGTACTGCTTTCGTCGCCAGCTGAAGACCTTTTTATTCACTCAGTATTTTAACACTTAATTTTAACTTAAATTTAAATTTTACTGTTTTAACTCTGTATTTTAATCTTATATCAATTTTGCTGCGTGGTTTTATCCTGGTTGCGCTTTTCATACTGTATTTCGTAATTGTGTTTTTAACCTGTTGGGTGTTTTATTGTGGTTTTAATTTTTGTGAACCGCCCAGAGAGCTTCGGCTATTGGGCGGTATAAAAATGTAATACATACATAAATAAATAAATTTATTCAGTACACGAGTTGAACTTTTTAACCACGCACCAACACAAAACCACAATAGCTGTAGGTTAATCATACGTCATGCTAGTGGGTGTTTCTCTCTCTGCCCTCCTCCTGCAGCCCTACACACTGCCCAAAAACCTGCTCCGGAGGGTTCCTTGGGAGCTGCCTTCAAGGTGCTGAATTGGCGCTATCCTGTTGCCAAACCCTGCGTTATCGCTGGTGTGGGGTGGTGGTGGCTAATCTATATGAAAGGAGGCAGCGCTGGCTTTCCAGCGGCCATTAGGCTCACAGGGCCCATTCTCTGCCCTCTGCCTGGGTGGACAACGACCAATCAGGGTTCACTATCCACCCAGCCATATCTCTGCTACAACTCTGAAGCAAGGCTATATGTACTCATCTCGCTCTGGAGAAAAAAGTTGGGGTAAGCCCATAACTTTTTTTTCTGCGCAGGTTCACCATAAAGCATCGTATAATCGACACAGTGCCACCACCCACCTGCCCCAGGACTTTCTGTGCATCTAGACAGCCCCCCAGACCTCTGGATTAGGTTTTGACACCGTGCAGGAGGGAGGGCTGCATGGGGATAGGGGAAATTGCCCCCATCCCAGCTCTGCTTCTGTCAGCGTGCTGATGCAACCTTGTATCTGTAAATGCAAGGAGTGCATGTATGTATGGAAATACATAGTTTGACCCCAACATCACTCCAGGTAGGAACATTAGCTGCCTTATACCATTGGTCCAGGTAGCCAAGGATTATCAACATGGATTGACCATGGCTCTCCAGGGGTTTGGGGCAGGATTCTTTCCTACGTGGAGATACTGGGGATTGAACCTGGGACCTTCTGCATGCAAAGCATGTGCTCTGTCACACTAAGCTGTGGGTACTTGGACCACTGCAGCAATCCTATGGTCAATGAGTCCTATGGAGATTCTCATGATTCTCTTGTTTGTGTATAACTATGTCAAACATATAGCAAGTTTATCTGGTGCCAGGCCAGCCATCACAGTACTCTGGGGCCTGTACCAGCAGTTTCCATGCTAGCATCACTTTCTTCCTGGAAGTATTCATGCTGGTAAGGAACCTCTCTGCTGTTGGCACCACAGTGATGTGTTGATTGTGGAAGGGATAAGTCATTGTGGAGATGACATTTCCAGTGTTTTCGTATAGATCTTATAAAGGATAGGCTTCCTGTAGTGTAAACTGAATGCAGTGGCTGCGTATGTTCAAATATTTACAAGACTGCAAACAAATGTGGCTTTAAGAGAGGAATAAGCATGTAGAAAAGCATGGTGTCATGTTTTGTATTAACTGAAAGCAGGCTTTTGGTAATAGCCGTACCAGAAATATTTGTCTTCTAGTCCCTCAGGATGAACTCATGAAAGGCCAACTGTCATTGTATGAAAGGGTGTTTATTTCTACTTAACCAAAAGAAAATATATCTTTACATGGAATAACAAGAACAACAGCAGCAGCAGCAACAACAACAACAGAATCCGATCAGTAGTTTAGTAACTAATAGAAATCATATAAGCAGTTTCAGCAGAGATGGCTGAATCTGAGGGTGCCCTAATTAACCTCAAATCTAGAGTTATTCTCGCTGAATAAGTGAAGAAAACATATCAGAATATTTATATAGCCTAAAATGAGAATACTTGTACATTTCCTAATTATTATAGCTTGGTTTCATTTTTTATCATTTTTTTATTGTGGCGACATCAAAATGTACAGTGGGATTGCAGATGAAGTAGGAGATTCCTGCACAGCAGTATCAACTTTACAGGCTATCATTCTTACATTGGCAATAGATTCTCATTCAGTACACAATATGATGATGTAGGATGAATACAGTTTATTAACTTACCATGGAGTGAGGTTTTCTACCATATGGTTTCTAGGTAATCTATATTACCCTATTTCTTTGATTCTAAGACACACTTCCCCCCTCCCCCATATAAACATCTCTAAAAACAGGGTGCGTCTTAGAATCGTGGGTGTGTCTTAGGGTTTTTTTTCTGTTGGTGGTACTGAAATTAGTGTGCGTCTTACAATTGATGGCATTTTACAATCAAAGAAATACAGTACTATACATGTGGCACAAATGTTTATTGCCTTATTTTTTCACATGTGGTGGATCTGGGGTTGCCTCTCAAGTGGGAAGGTTCCCTAGCATTTTTCACACAGTAAACCAGTGGTCTGTATTGGGAATCTGTGAGTGATAACTGGATTAACCCAAAACATAGGAACTGGTGCTAGGCTCAGGTACAGATTATCCCTCAGAAGTGATCAATTAGGGTGTGAACAGGTATCCTCTTGTGCCTCCTGTCACACATCATCTAGATAACCTGGTAGATAGTACTGGGATGGAGCCAGAGTTATGGTGCATATTGACACCAATGACATGGGGGAAATATAACTGTGAGGCTCTGTAAGGACAAGCAAATTACAATTAAAGGCATTTTGTCAATAGAGCTGAGTGATGCAACCACCCTGAGTATACACTGCCCTGAGATCTTAATGATATTCAATAAACAAAAACCCTACGGTTTACAAAACAACGTTAAAGGCTCTACAGTTTTCAACCAAACTCCAAAAAGCAGGGAAATTGGGAGTTAAGGCTCACAGGCCTATAACGCCACATCCTCCCCAAGGAGGCAGAAAGTGCCAGTGAAATTCTCATTCTCCCAAAGCAGATATAAACCATGAGGACAGGATGGAGAATAGGATATGCAGAGGTGACTGTGGGGTTGTGGAAAACTGATGACTCTAAACCACCCAGAGAGTTCCGGCTATTGGGTGGTATAGAAATGTAATAAATAAATAAATAAACAAACAAACAAACAAAGAGAAGTAGGTAGCCCTAAGTTGTTCGTCATCAGTTTTCCACAACCCCACAGTCACCTCTGCATATCCTACTCTCCATCCTGTCCTCATGGTTTATATCTGCTTTGGGAGAATGAGAACTTCACTGGCGCTTTCTGCCTCCTTAGGGAGGATGTGGCGTTATAGGCCTGTGAGCCTTAACTCCCAATTTCCCTGCTTTTTGGAGTTTGGTTGAAAACTGTAGAGCCTTTAACGTTGTTTTGTAAACTGTAGGTTTTTCGTTTATTGAATTTCATGGCTTTGTGTAACGGATGACCACACAGGAAAGAAGCCATATAAATGTATGGGATGTGGAGAAAGCTTCAGCTGTAGTGGGACCTTGAGTAGTCATCAAAGAACCCACACAGGAGAGAAAAAATATTTTTTAATTAATTTCTCAATTTACACTATTTAAAAAATTAAAATTATGACACTATAGTGTAATTATTTTAAAAATTACACTAAAATTTATAATTTTTACTATATTGACATTAAAGAATCCACTTAAACCAAGGATCAGAGTATCTAGCATTTTTCATATAACTGCTTGATAACCCACATATCACATAACTTCCAGATGAAAGGCATCACCAAATGTTGCTTCCTTGCTCGTATTTTCTTGCTATGTCAATAACTGGAGATCATTGTTAACAACACATTTAAGTATTTATTGCAGAGCTTTGGCTATGGGGCGGTATATAAATGTAATTCCTTATGCCCCCCCCCCTTCATGGCTTTCCCTCAGCCTACACTACCTCACAGGGTCATTGTGAGGATAAAATGAAGAGGAGGAAGAAGAGGACTACATGCCCTGGACTACTGCAGCTACTGAGGGGCATTGAATTCTATGATTCTGTGAATCTAAGTCTACAGCAACTGGAGGGTGCCAGGTTGTAGCAAAAACTAGGTCCCTTAACCATTTCTCTGGTGTGAAGTAATGCTTTGGGTATAAGATTCATGGACGTACATTTTAGAAAAAGTTTTCCTTTCATACAAACATAAAGCAACAGATTTAGCTTATAAGAAACAGGTATACAGAGAAAGGAAAATATTTTCTATGTACAACCAAAACACACACAAATCTATAAAAGAAAGCTTAAAATGTAGTTCAGCACCTTTTAAAGAAACACACACTACCTGAAGAAGTTTAAACTCATGGCAGATAGGCCAGGGTTAACCTCCTCTCATTCCTAGTCTGAATATTTATTTCCATAAAGTTTAAACTTTAAGAGGCTTGGGTGAGGAACTGCCACCCCAAAGGAAAGTTTGCCATATATTCTTTACTTTGAGTTAAGAAACATGCACCAGCACTTCAAACAAACACACACACACACACCTCCCTCTTCATAATCACAGACACACAACAAAGTCAATCAAACCCCTACCTGAGTCAGCCAGGTTTTCTTTTTCCTTGGAGGCCAGGGAAGGGCCTCCCTCCAAGCAAGGCAGATAGTTCCTCTCTCCCTCCCTCACCTCCACAGCACTGTGGGGAAGTAGAGGGCCCAGACAGGGCCTTGGCTTAGCTGCAGAAGGAAATGGCTCCTAAATGAGCCAGGCGGCCATCTTATTTCAGCCAGGCAGCCATCTTATTTCCAACATTCCAATCTATCTGAGACAGGAGGGAGGGGGGAGAGTGACGCTACTGAGCATGCTCCATTTATTTAGGAGTTATAGGAGTTATGAGTCTCTATTCATTTTAATAGGGCAAAGAAATGTTCATTAAAAAACAATGGAAGCGAATTTTGAAAAAAGAAAAGCCATTCCACCAACTAGAAGGACAGGGGGACAAGATCCCACCACTGGTTTGAAGGGTAAGGGTCCCAATTCGGAGCTTTTAGTGAGCAAAAAAATAGTCGCCAACCCAGAAATAGTTGGCCATTTTGAGCCAGAGAGGTTTTTCCCATTTTTGTACTTTGAACTGTCATCCTGCCCTCAATATTTCACAAATCTTCTTGAAACGCGCAGGGTATGTAAAGCCAGCATTTCTTTCTGGCAGGTCTCCGTTTCAGAAAGATTGGTGAAACATTTTCCATTTTATGAACGTCAGAATGACCCACCCCCAATTTCAGCCTTAACATGGTGGAATGCTCTTTTCACTGATCGCTTATAACACAGGGGAACACTCCCGTGTTTCCCTGTAATAGGGCGGGATACAAATGTTTTAAATAAATAAATAAATAGCATTAAAAGAAAAATAAAAGTGGCAAAAATGCAATTTCTTTTACCCTGAGTTGCTTCTTTCTGCTCCTTCCATAAGCTCTGGTCTTCCTCTGGCTTTGAGCCATTATTTCCTGGCGGTGGTCTGGCTCGCTCAGTCTTTTATACCCTCTTCCCCTAAACAGAAAGTAAAGTTCCCACTTTGAGGAAATGAAACTTAACTGGAGAAATGTAACTTAACGAGAGAATGAACCTTAACTGGAGAAATGAAACCACTCCTTTCAGGGATATACCCTCCCAACAGAAAATCCCCAGGCCTCTGTAGGCCTCAAACCTTCACATTACTTGTGCCATGCACAGCACCAGCTAGATAGGACAAGGTGATAAGTCTCTATGTGTTGATGACATGGTGTGATAGGGAGGAGGGATTTGGATTTGGAAAACATTTCAGGACAATATGGGCTTTTACAAAAAAGACCAGCTCCACTTGAAACAGAATGGAACCAGCCTACTGGCATTTAACATCAAAATGGTGGTAGAGCAGTTTTTAAATTGAGCCCTAGGGGAAAGCTGACAGGAGCTGGGGAGTGTCCAGTTTGGGTTGAAAACATCGCTAGAAAATGAAGGTGAAAGTGTTTCCAATTGGATTGAAATAGGTCAGGCGCGTACAGTAAAAACATGACAGCTAATCAAAGAAGCCAGAGAGCCATAGGGGAAAATGCAAATGTCACAGACATCTGAAGAGGGACATCATGAATATATAACTGTTTTAGTGGTAATACTAGAAAGCTCAATAAGTCTGCAGTCTCAATAGGTGAAATTATAATTGTGTGTGTTGGGTGTTTATGTCCCTGCTACTACTGATTGCATTGTTCAGTTCATAATAGTGGTTGTTTACAGTTTCTTCTTCTTTTTTAAAACTATGCCCTGTTAGTGTATACATGCAGATGAATGATAAAACAATTCCACATAGGCATCTGGAACTCTGGGGATAAATTGCATGTACATCAGATCAACCTTTTTACATACATGCAGATCGTGTTCACAAGATCTGTGTGTAGGGGTGCAATAAATAGTTCATCTGCTCAACATTTCCTTTAAAAAATATTGCATGGAAAAATGCAAGTAGAATACATTATTATGCAAGGTGTTTATATGCACTAAAACAAACTACCACTGCTATAACACCCTCCCCCGATAAAGCAAATGTCACAACATTCTCTTTAATAGCATTTGAAGCAGACTTGAAACAATGCCCCTCCCCCCCCCCACACCAATCCTTTGGACAATTCAACCTTAAAACTACTGTTTATTTGAAAAGATATTTTAAAAATTACATAATATTAAACAAAATGGATCATCAATTGAGGAAGTCAGTGTCTACCAAAATAGCCTGCCAATATTTTCTTTGATATTTATTTTGAAATGAATGCATGCTTTACTTTACCTGCATTTTCAGCATTGCTTTTAATGCTGTGGAGCAGACTTAACCATTTACTTCCACAAAGAAAGAATTAGGAAATGGTACAAAAACACTAGAGCAGTATATAGTGGTGGTGGTGGGGAGAGATAAATTTTCACTACATAATAACAGAACAAGTCAGTAGTTAGGAATGGAGCAAACACCGTGACATATATGGAACAAACCGATCATGGTTTTCTGTATTACAGCACTTTATTTATTTATTTATTTATTTATTTATTTAAAGATTTGTATCCTGCCCTACAGCATTGGGATCTCAGGGAGGTGTAAAGATAAAATCAATTAAAACAATAAATAATTTGTACAGCTAAAAATGTATTAAACCATTAACAAGCTAACACCAGTAAAAAATTTAAAACAGTAAAAACAAAACTATGTGCACACTTTAATGTACTTTCAGGAAGCAAGCACATTGCCACATTTACCATGTGGTAAGATGTGCTCACCTGTAGACCACAGTTAACTATAGCACGTAGGAAATAATTTTGTGCTATTTTTAAGAAATGATATGTCTTTTAATAGTTAATGTGTTTTCAAAAACAATACAGATTTTCTTAGACTGACAATAAAATTTATCATCTTAAGACAATGGGTCCCACAAAACCAATGGGTTTATTGAGCATCTGGTAGCCACATGCATGGCTAGTGGCCCATAGATTTGACAAATCTATTGAAAGAGATTAAGAACATAAGAAGTACTCTGCTGGATCATCTGTAAACCGCCCAGAAAGCTCTAGCTATGGGGGTGGTATATAAATGTAATAAATAAATAAGTAAATACTGAGGATCCATCTTATCCAACACTGTTCACACAGTGGTCAACCAATTGTCGACCAGGGGCCAGCAAAGCAGGACATGGTGCAACAGCACCCTCCCACCCATGTTCCCCAGCAACTGGTGCACACAGGCTTACTGCCTTGGATATTGATCCTAAGTACATTTAATCGGAAGTAAGTCCCAATGTTTCTTATATCTTCTATGTCTTAGAATTTCTATCTTTCACCTGTGCCAGATATCTATAACAAGGCACTATGAATGGTTAGCATTTCAACGAAGTAGCTGTGGATGAAAGCAATGGATGCTTTATATATGGATGCACACCTAGTTGTAAATCTCCATCTGATCAACATGTTCTGGATGAGGGTGTCAGTCTTTTAGTTGAATCGTTCTTGACATTGCACTGATTATGTTTCTTTGAACATCTGTTTGAGTATGAAATTTCATTCCATCCTTTATCATTCATACACATATGATGTCTGCAGGACATGTACAGTGTAAAGGTTTTATATTTCTTTAAAAGAGATGTGAAAATCCTGAAAGTGCTGACGCAAGGTGACTAAGGAAGAAACCACCAGAAGCAATTTATTTTGGCACTTTGGTTTGTCTAATTAATATTATCAGGATGATCACATCACTTTTCTTTCTCTTGGTGATATTGTATAGCTATCATAGGCAACAAAAACAAGAAGTCATCTATGGCCTTTTGACTTGGGCAGGATGTACACTATGGCTTTATAATGGTATTGAAGTGCTCTGACAACTGTTGGGGCCCATGGCACATTCCATATACTGTTTTTGAACTGCTTTCAAAGTGTTATATCCTGCTTGGTGCAGATCTGGCCTTGGTGAGCCACAAGTTATGCGGGTCAGATTTATCTAAAGAACATTCTGGTGAAGGATCGGTGAGGGGGGCTGTAAAGGCTAGCTCTCTGAATTAGGACTGTTGAAAAGGCTACAGTATCAGGTTTATAAAGGCTGCTGGAAAGCTAAAACTCCTGAATTGGTAATCTAAGTTCCTGAGCCATAACTTTCTCAAGGGGAAAAGACTCATAAGAGAGAGGTGGGAATGGGAAAAAGCAACAACATAAAGCAAGCAGACCCAATTAAACTGAGTTTATAAACACTTTTACAAGCCTGCTTACTTGAGCAATTGTAGAGGAACAAAGCTTGTTGTGTGGCTGAAATACAAAATCATATCCTGGCTTGTGGCTTAATTGTGTCTCTCACTACCAACAACGGTGACATATGTGCCTGATCGTACTATTCTTACATCACTTCAGAAGGTAGAAAAGTACTTGAAGAATAAAATTCATTATCTCTTCATCATGAGGGATGTGTAAGACATAACAGAAGGCCGGGTGGAATCCATGAATTATCAAGCCTAAATAGGAGCAGAATTAGTCCCCAGGGCTAAATAATATGGCAAGCCATGGCCGGCATTTTATTAAGGGGGCATATTGCATTCCCACACAGCAAGAATAGATCTATGAACATCAAACGCATAGAACCACATGGATTAAATTAGGCCACTCTTCATGCTACAGTTTCAGATTTCATAAAGTGCAGCTTGTGGTTATATCATGTGTTTCTGATCTTAAAAGGACTGGTTGATGACTTCCCAAACACTTCTATATTGTACTACCCGGGGGCTTTGCCAGAGTTCAACCACAGCACTTTCAAACCTCTTGTTAATGAGACACATTTCAGTTTCGAAGCTCTCTCTCCATATTTTTACTTTCCAATAAACAAATATTTGTGGTGTGTCTGTGGGTGGCTTAACTGTGTAAATGCCTCACCGTTACTAGCATTTTGCACAAGCGAGGGGAGGGTGGGAGGATAAAGCAACTATGTGGTTGGTTGTTGGCTTTTAAAGTGGAAGTAATAGTCAGTCATTGAGGGGGGAGGCAAAGAGCGGTCAGGGTTTTAACAGAATGGCACTACAGAAGCCGACTTAGGAACAAAAACTGGGCAGCAGAAGCAGGAGAGCCGGATTCAAAGGACGTACCAGTTTGATCTGTCTCAGACACATAATTGGTTTCTGTTGGTTTCCTTTCCTTTTCTTCTGTGCAACAATGAGTTCTGGAAGCCGTGGGTGGCATGGAAGGAATGTTTTTTAATCCTTCCATAGATTCTTCAGCGTCATTTATAACAGAATCCTGATAGTGTGACATTGCTCTAGCAAATGAATGGATAACTGTACAAAGGCGGCCTTTGTCACATTAACATGGACAGCTAGCCTGTTAGCATACCCAGGCTTTAAGTCATAAAAAGAGCCAGTGTGGAATAGTGGCTAAAGTGTTGAACTGGGAGTCAGGATTGCGGGTTCTAGTCCCCACTTAACCATGGAAACCCGCTGGGTGACTTTGGGCCAGTCACAGACTCTCAGCCCAACCTACTTCACAGGGTTGTTGTTGTGAGGATAAAATGGAGAAGAGGAAGAGGATTATGTATGCCACCTTGGGCTCCTTGGAGGGAAAAAGGCAGGATATAAATGTAATAAATAAATAAATAAATATTAAAGGGGCTTCCCCATAAACACACAAGTGACCATCAAGACTTCCTTTTAGTGTGGACTTGTGTTACTTGTGAATGCTGTTAAGGTAGGTGTGAAAGTAGAGGAGAGCTAATTTTAAAATTGCACACATATGCTAGCCAATGTAGGCTTTACGCTTGAATTACAACAGAGGGGAAATACTCAGGAGGGGAGAGATTTAAAGAGCACTTGTTTGCAAAAGGCCAAAGACAGCTAGAAGTTCATGATATCCATTTTGATGCTCCGAATTAATTGTGTTTTCAGACAGAAGTAACATGTTATCTACTTTGTTGTGGGAACATACCAAAAGAAGGACTCATTGACTTCAATCATTTAATTGAACAAATCATACTTTAGGAAAAGAAAGGCATTATACTAAGACAGAGATAGCCGTCCTTCACATCTGGATAGTGATATTATACATCTCTGCAATTTAAATTCTGGCTTTGATACATATCAAATGAATTAAATTTCCTACGAACTATGGTTATGCAGTGCATGTTATGTCATTTTGCTTCTTTTAGGAAGAAATGTAATGTTATTGTTACTTATTGCTGTTGTTAAGAGCCAGGAAGAGGGTTGGGGTGCATCATGGTACATTTTACAGACTGCTGATGTTCTTGACTTTGCATATGCTGGTCTGTCCATGTCTTGCATAACAGCTATGAATCACTTGCACACTTCCAAAGCTGTTTTGGAATTCTGGATTTCCTGGGTCTGTTTGCCAATCAGATAGATGTGTTACCATTTGAGCACATCACATTTAACCCTGTAAACACAGTACATTTCCTGCGTTTCCAAAGACCCGATGTGGAAACTGGCTCTGAGATCTATCTCTTGATAGCAACGAACACTGTTCAAGAGGTTTCCATCCCCTTTGTGCCTCTAGATTTTCTTTTTATCGAAATCTATCTCACACTTGTGCAAAAGGGGATGGCTTAGCGGCCGTGCTTTTCTCAGTGCCCTTTCAGAACTTCAGATTTTCTTTGCTTTCTCACTGCATCATTAAAGAGTCAATTAGCAACTGGATTAATAGACTAGACATCCTAAGAAAAGACTTCAGCAGGGTTGCAGTCTTATGAATAAAGGATCATTTACCCAGCTGAATGCTGACAGACATACACTGACCTTGAGGTGTAGATTGAAGATAAGCAGTAAAATAATTAATTTGGCTCTACTAAAACCAGGGGAAAAAAATTAATCCCTGAAAGGAAAGCTTAAGTGCTCTAGTGATAAAAGGCAAGTGCCTTCAAAAGATTTGATTTAATTGCAAGACTGTTGAGCGTCCTCTATTCAGAGTATGTCCTATTTTTCCAATATTCAGTTGGCAGCTTTAGGATTTATTTATTTATTTGATCAGTGTATACACTGCCTACCAAATCTAAAAAATAAAAGCCTTGAAGTGGGTTCTTCCACTATTGTTGGTTGTCTGGTCCAAGCAGATCACCACCCGGCATTCAATTAACGTAAATTACACTGTAAATAAAAAATGCATTCTTGCTATTTTAGTTGTTTCCCACTCTCTACACCATATTTGTCTCCCAATTCCTGATCTTTCCTACCTTTTAACGTTATCTTCACTAGGTACTTATGGAATCTCAATACCAGAAATGAGCAAGGTTTTCAAGGTTAGGGATGGCTGAGAATTTCAGTTCGGTCCAGTTTTGGCAAAATTTTACTGAAATTCTCAAAGTTCTTTGTGTTTTGGATAAAAAGAACTTGAGATTTTTTTTAAAAAAAAATTGCATGTGGGAGAAATTCTTCCATCGAGTGCTTTGTTCTTAAAAGTCCGGCTTTTGAATCCCTGTATATTCTCAGGTTTTTAAAAAATGGGAAGTGGCATATAAATATTCTAAAAGAAAGAACAAAATATTCGACCTAGTGCTTAATTAAGGTTGTTGCCTCTTTTTTCTGACAGACTCCACAACTTTAAGGCAGGCAATTCAAAGTGCTCTCCATGCTGGAAATTGCTGAATATCTTGAATTTGGCTGATGCAGATGAATGAGAATTTTGCTTCTGCTCATTTTTTAAAAGTCACAAGTTAATATTTGGGAGAGGAAGAACTGAGATTTTAAAAATCTGAATGCAGGAAAAAGCAAAACTTAGATTTCTTCCATGCCTATCTCAACAGTAAGTGCTGATCAGATCATCTTTCCTGTTCCTGTAATTAGTTGAGACACAGTAGATCTCAGCCAAGGTCCAAGGGCCTGCTTTAGATGCCTGCAAAACTTGGAAATGCCTAGTGGGATTTTTAGTTTAGCTCCCCCCCACCCTTTCAGTAACAGGTTGTCATGCTGCATCACAAACTGCTTTTGAAGGTCCAAGCATGTTCAAAAATAGCTTGCCATCAGAAGGGCAAAACTGGTGGGGCTGACCACAGCAAGTGGGAATTATATCTTAATAGGTGTGCTTAAAATTTCCAGGACTCTAGCAGGACAAAGTTAGAGCCAAGCTAGCCAACTTGAATGATAAGCTAAGGTGGAGCATAAATCTGTTAAATACATAAATAAATATTGGCTGTGATGTAGGAGCTCCATGATAAGGATCATCTGCAGTTGTTCTTTTGAAAAAGGTAAATGCAACTATGCTGAAAAGGTAAGGGCGGTTTGGATTGGAGCCATGCTGCTGGGAGAGAAGGCGTTAACCCTGTTCCCCAACACCATTTTTCCAATTAAAATTCCCCACTAATCTGCTGTTAACCTTAGAGGTAAACTAAACATTACATTAAATATGAGATCAAATTTAATGTCTGTCTGTTTTGTTTTTAAACTGCATCCATGGAAGGGGGCCTCAGTTAAGATCTGGACTATGGCAGATGGAAAGGGGGGTTATTGCCTGCCTTCCTCATATCAGGATCAGGCCTGTTCTCCCTAGTGTAAAGGATGGGGTTTCAGGGGCTGAATTGGACTTAGAGTCTCAAGAAGAAGGAGAAGCAGGACCAGAGGTATGCCAGCCAAGACAGGAAGCTGGGGAGGATATTCTCCAACACGCTTCAGGAGTCAAGGATGAATCTTCCCAGGAGCTTATTGGACAGGATGCCCAAGTCTCAGAGACCATTCCACCACCACCACCCCCCAAAAAACCTCAGCCACTGTCAGAGGGGAGGGGACATCAGAATTAACATCCCAGAGTCCGCAGCAGGGTCAAGTGGGCAGAGTTGAGAGGAGAGGGTCCCTTGGGGTAGCCACTGCTCAAAGACACTCTCTGAACTAAAGAGCCTATTGGCCCAGTGGGGAAACTGTCCATTTTAGTTGAAAGGCATCTGCCTTGTTTTGCTAGGCTAATTAAGCTTAGAGGATAGCTCCTAGCAGTCACACTCTCATCAGGTGTGAAAAGATGTTTATTTGCTGAATAAAAGTTTGTGGATTGAACTTTTTATTGTCTCAAATCTCGACAGGAGGGCTTGGAAATACGACCCCTCATACCATGGCACCAAAGAAAAACACTTACCTTTGAAAGTGCTCTTTTCCCTGCAGGGAAACTGAAATATGTCAATATCAGCTACTTTCACATAGCAAATAGCATGTCAGAGGAGGGTGAGTTTCATTGGGTCCAGGGTCCATGGGAAGTGTAACTATGTGCCCTGTCTTAAACCCACCGCCAGCTGCTATTTAAATAAAAACCTAGATATATGAAATGTGATCATGCAAAATATAGTTTGGCTTTTAGTCACATGTTTAACATTGCCTTTAAAGTGGATTGTAATATGTCACTCAAGCAGATTTTCTTAAAGTGTCATTTGATAATATCAGGTGTATTTCACAGTAATAATGAAATACCTAAACTCAGTGGGTTATATCTGAAATAACAATGTAGAAAGGAAGTAGGGCAGGATAAAAGTGGGTTTATTTGATTTTTGTTTAGGAATTTATATAGATCATCCAAAAGTATTGTTCTCTGGGCTGCTTCCAAGCAGAAATGATAAATTACAATATTAAAATATAATAATTTTGTAATAAAAATGGTTAGGAAGAGCAGCAATAAAACTAGTTTTAAAAACTAATATAGAAATAAAACTGGCTAAAAATATGTGACATGTAAACTGTGGGCTACAATTCAAAACTTTTAAATCACAGGTTTTTAAAGGCCTGGGAATTTTTTAAAAATGTATTTACCTGGTACTGAAATTAGCTCAAGGAAGGATCCAGGTGAGGCTCTTTGAGGAGAGCATTCCACAATTTGGGTGCCACCACCAGGAAGGTCGTCTCTCAAGTAGTTAACTGCCTCACTTCACTTGGCAGAGGGAGCAGTGCCTCTGAAGAATTCAAAGTTTATTTATTTATTTATTTATTACATTTCTATACTGCCTAATAGCCGGAGCTCATCGTATTATTACTGCAGTGCTGGGGCATATTTGGGTAGGTATATAAGGGAGAAGGCAATCATAGGTACCTTGGTTACAAGTTATTAAGTGCTATAAAGGTCAAAAACAACACTTTGAATTTGGCCTGGAAATGGACTGGGAGCCAGGATTCCTGCATTGAGCAGGGGGTTGGACTTGATGGCCTTGTAGGCCCCTTCCAACTCTTCTGTTCTATGATTCTATGACAGCTGATAAACCACTGGGATGATGCATGAGGATACAATGGAAGCCCCTGTCTTGCAAGCCTATGTTGGACCAGCTCCAGTTTCTGCACCTTTACCAGTGGCAGCCGACCCATGTATGACACAGTGCAATAGTCTTAATGGGAGGTTAACTCAGTGGGAGGTTAACTGTGACCAGGCTATCTCAATTCAGGTAGGGTTGCAGCTGGTGTATTGGCCAACACTGATAAAAGGCACTTGAGCCACAGAGGCCACTTGAGCCTCTAAGGACAGTGCTGGATCAATAAGCACTTCCCAGCTGTGAACCCGATCCTTTAGAGGGATGAAAGGACCCTGTGTGAATTCATAGCTGTTGATAAAGAAGTTGGGAAATTGTGATTCCTAGCTTGACATGTCCTATCTTGAAAACATCCAGAGCCCATGGGAGTCTACACTCCTTTGGGCACTGGATATTTTCAAGATAGGACACACCGAGCTTGGAATCACAACTCATGAGAACTGAGCGGGAAACTTCTATTTACTGTACAGTCTCCATGTCAGCCTTAGACTGTTTTGCACTGGAAATGAACAGTCAAAACATCACTCTTCTGCTCTGCACTGGAGTTCATTTTTAAAACGTAAGATAGAAATTAGAAACAGGAAAATGGCACTAAATCTGGAACCTGATCCCTGAGCCAGCTGCATGATGAAGCAGGAGCTTCATCCTCCTCCACGATATGATGAGCCTTGATGGTTCTACATGCTTTTCTTGCTGCCTTATGCTCAACTACAGCCTTCCCCACACGGCATCCTGCTGATGTGTTGGACAACAACTCCCATCAACCCAGCTAGCATGGCCATTGGCCACAATGTCTGGGGATCATCACATCTGCAGGGTGCCACATTGGGGAAAGCTTCTCTAGTACACAGGTTTGATCTCTATAGAGAAGAGATCATTTCTGTAAAGCAGGGCTGAGCAGACCTCAAGCTTACAGGGTCAACTGCATATTTTTTTAAAACTAAAAAGCCGAGATCCACCAACTACAGTTTGGTGGGAAAGGCGTGCATTTGGAATTAAAGACGTCTGAGTCCTGACATTTGTTTGGAGTATCAAAACGGAATGGAATTCACCGTCCTGCCTTTTGACATAAAAATCAATGCGTTACCCCATTTCAGTAATATAATTTAGGGTGGGAGGAGAGTCTTGTTGCTGTTGTTAAACAATTGGGAATCAGGATCTTCTTGATTTCCTGCAAACCAATCAAAGAGCTACAGAGCTGGCCCAAGATATTTTTCTGCCTGGGGCGAAAAACAAGATGGCACCTCTGACTGGAATGGCAGTTGAGTATTCTTTTCTACCCTGGTGATGAAACAGCATCTGCCTCCATAACAGAAGGCAATAAGGTAGCTTCCGGGGCCCAGGGCAGGCTGCTTGGTATGAGGTCTCTCCTCCAAGGCCTTGCTTCTGCCTTCCATCATCCGCTGCCTGAGGCAACCACTTCACTCTGCCTAATGGTGGGGCCAGACTCGAAGCTGTATCAATGGGTTCAGATTACCCCTGCTGCAAAATGATGGCCAAATTGGTGTCAGATATAAAAAGTGCCTTAGAGGTAGATGAGGTGCAAAATACTGTTGCAAATAACTGAAAACTAGAAGTCCACGGTCCTTCTTATTTTGATTAGCCATGTACCTGTGGGAGCTAATAACAGCTCTTTAAGACATGTGACACTTGAATGCAGTTTTTAATGCTTCATAAATATTCTGGCACAATTAGCGGGTATTTAAAAGAGCATCTAGTGTTTAGCTGGATCTCAATGAAGTCTAGTGTTAAGTATATTTGATCCAACTTAACTTTTCACTCTTTGAATTCTTTCTCAGTCTAGGACTACAGGTTTGTTGAAAGTGCTTTCATGGTATTATTACTGCAGTACTGGGGCATAAAACATTAATTGTGTAATAGCACTATAAATTATTTAGAAGTGACCCTTTTGGGGGGGGTTTGGTGTTTCCCCCCCCCCAAAGTTGAAAACTATGAATGAATACTGAATGATGGCAGTGTTTCCAAAACCAAGGGAGAGAGGAGACTTAGGGATTGAATGTCTCGCAGACTGAAATTGACTTTGCCAGCATGAGTCTTTAAGAACCTCGCCGGCCAAACTAAGCAAAATCAACCCATTAACATTGAGAGAGACCTCGGAGTGGATAGCAAAATAGCACCACATTCATTCCACCTCTCAAAAGATTATCACAGCAGTTGCTGTAACTACAGTGTGGTTTTGTGGTTATGCTTGCCCTGCACTCCAATACACAGCAGGGTGTTCAAAGAACTTCTGGCCACCATGGTGGGTTGGTTTTTTTTTTTTTTTTTTACATACCAACTTGTACTGTATTTCTGACACCTTGGCAACATTACGCCAAGTTGAATAAAAAATGGAGCAGTTAGAACACTGAGGAAAAAATGCTTCAATGCACCAGCTATTATGGCTACTTGTCACTTACCTATTTCTTCAGTCTTGATCATCAGTCATATTTTTTTGCATGAACGAAGAGCAGAAATGAAATTTGGAAATTTGAGTGAGAATTTCCCTCCCAGTATTAGTTTCAGCACGAGCTAAGGTATTCAAATATCCACTAAACTACAGTGGGAGACTTTAAGTGAAGTGTGGAAGGACCTCAAGTGAATGGAGGATAATAAGGCATATTCTTGGTTGCCTAGAACAGCAGGTGCAGATCTACCAGGTGGTTAGGTTGGGAAGATGGGAACGCTTAGTTACACACCTATAGGGAGGAGCACAATCATGCTCATAAACATTGGAATTTGGTGTGCTGGTGTTTGATTTGGCCCCCACAACTACTTTTGTTGTTTTAGAGTATTTCAAGATGTTCTTGACCTTCCCATCAAATCATATGTTTTAATTCCCCAAAATCTTACCCACAGTTTTTACTGTCACAGATGACAGTGGCCACATGAAAAGCCATGTGAGAAGACCTGCTTAGGTATCCACTTTGCCTATGGGATTTTCATGTATCTTTATTGACATTAAATATTAAGATATTCAAAATAGGCGCACGTCACTTCCTCAGTAAGGGCAAGGGGGGGAATGATATATTTCTCACATATAAAATGGCCATTTTATCAGTTCCCCTTATCTTTGCAGTGCTCTACTGGTAGAAGAGACATACTTAGTGAATCCACAGTGATGCACAGTTGAATTTGCCCATCAATGTTTACTGGACCACTTTTTCTTAAACAAACCGCACATTGACACACGAGCTCCTCAAATTTGTTTTTTAAATTGCACCTTGTTGACAAGAGAGACCTTCTGAGAATGAAATCAGCCAATCAAACCAGATATATGTACACAATTGCTTGACCATATGCAGACTTATAGCTTCATCCCACGTACCTGTTTCCCTCGAATTATCCCCTACAGCGCTAAGCTGTCGTTGTTGTTGTTGTTAGCTAAATCACACCCCGGGCAGCAGCGCTCCTAAGATCCTTTGCATACCAGGAAAAGGGTTTAAGGGAGGAAATGTAAAAAAATCATTAAAAAATCAACGAATGACCCAATCTGTTTCAAATTTGGTGGGCTTAAAGCTCTCCTTAATATCTATTACTGTGTCAGTTTTGATGTCTTTATCTTTAAAACTTACTCAGATGTAAGCATTTGTTTAATTTGAAGCTTAAGAGTATCAAATCCTGCTCCTGCGCCCCCAGTGGCCGCTCGGAAAACAACAAATGATTCGCTTGAAAACTAGTAGCTAAATACCTCGATTCTTTTCTCTTTATAGCAAAATTAAAGCAGGATGCATGGGAGTACTTCACAGTCAAAGCAGATTATAAACTGGAAAACTTCAGAGTACTTTACAATAAAAGCAGATTATAAACTGCAAACTTCGGAGTCCTTTGCACGCAATTCACAGTGATTACACAGTATAATGCTGGTGTGATAAAGCTTTTCTTTGCTGTATTATGACCAGAGGTGATCTATAGCAATGCTGAAATGGGGAGACGGTAGTGTCAGGGAAGATACTCACACAGAACAAATAAGAGGGAAGAGAGAGGTGCTATGAGGCAGAATGAAGTGGCCAAGGAATGACTCTGGACAAGTATCCCCTGCGGGTGAGGCCTATTCAGCCGAACGGAGCCCAAGGGAATGATTTACTTGCAATAACTTCAAGCCAAGGGTGACGGCCTCCCCGCCCCCATCCCCCCCATCCCAGAATAGAATTGTGGTATAATATACTAATTATTGGGTGGAAGTTAGAAGGAAGTATGATGCTCAGTCTAAATGGGGAATAAGGCAATATGTGGGATATCAAAAGCCATCTAATTATGAAAGTAAGTTATTAAACTGCAGTAAATCACAAAGTAATTATTCTTGTAAAGAATGTCCCGAGGTTCATTGTCTTTGTGACATAGCTGTATCTTGTTCCTGGTCTTTTGCAACTCCTTCATCTTCCTAATCTGCATGGCCCTTTAATGAAATTCACATCAGTTGCATTTGAAACATTAAATTAACACACACACACTTCCTAATTAATTATGTGACTCTCTGCTCTTTCCCATACAGAGAGCAGCAATAATTCTTTGACTTACAGAAAGGACAGGCATGCATTATGCCTTTTAAAATGCTTTCACCCCCAAACACACATCCTGTTACAAAACATTATTGTACCTCAGCAGATGGTTTGAAGAGATGTTTTTTTATTTAAAAATGAGGGAAAAAGAAGACCGTTTCCTTTCATATTCTGAGTTGAGTGATTTTAGTTCTTATTACTGTCATCTGTTAGAAGCAGGGAAAAGAATTGAAAGCATGTGATTTTCCATACGGCAGGAACATCAGCACGAAGCCAATCTCAGAGGCTCACAAGTTTAATTTACTGTGTAACAATATGCAATAGAATGAAACCCGCTGTCTCTTAGGCTCCTCATTTCAAACAACTTCATTTTGAGCTGAAATCTTCTGTGCCTCTTAGTCATATTATGCCTGCAATAAATAAAACCACGAATTGAGGGCTTGATCAAAGGTAGCTTGATTAAAGTCCTGCCTGAAAAGGAAGGTGTCCCTTAGGTGCTCTGCTAGATCCACTTGAAGGTTCAAAAGGTTCCTTCATTCCTTGCGGGGTTTTGGTAATATTTTGCTTCCGTCCTAGGGTAAGGGCATTTATCTCAGCAGGTGGAGATGAGCAAATTGTCTTCATTCACTGCTGGAAAGGTGTACTAACGCTTGAAGAGGAGCCGATGACCTTTTGCTCCACAGGTTTTGTTCAAACCGTCTCAGCCTTATTTAGGACCCCAGCAAGTCCTCGCTCACTTGGTGAAGCCCGTTAACCACATTCTTCTGATCAGTGTAATTTGCACCTACAAATCTAAAGCAGTGTGGGGGAAAGAAAAGAAAAAAAAACCCAATCTGCCACTTAACAAGCCATGGTTTAGAGCTGCTAATAGTGCAACTTTGAATTTTCTGTCACATGGTTGACAAACCAAGTTGTCTTACTCTCTTACATCATTTCCTCAGAAGAAAAGTGACTGACGTCAACAAATTATCCAATGAATCCCGGATGAAAAACCTCTATGTAGAACCTTCTCCTATGTGGCTGGGATTGTATTAGGGCATGTCTACACCAGCCCTATATCCTGGGATCATCCCGGGATCGTTCCTGTGTATGCAAATACCACACAGGGGATCCAGGGAGCAGGCAGGGTTGATCCCTCCATTTTCCTGGGATAGCCCTTAGGTGTAGAAAGGGCCTTATATTCAAACTTGTACTACTTGGAGCAAAGCATTAATAATTGATGCAGACTTACAAAAGAGTGATATTTTTATTTTATTTATTTATTTAAAGATTTTTATGCCGCCATTCAGGCAAAAAAGGCTCTCACGGCGGCTTACAAAAGTATTTCTTGACAGTCCCTGCCCACAGGCTTACAATCTAAAAGACATGACACAAAAGGAAAGGGGATTGGGAGGGGGGAGGAGGAGGAGGGGGGAAAGGAAAGCAAATTCAGGCACTACAATCTTAGTTGGAAGGTTCAGCAGTTACAGGTGACAGCAGGAGGGAGGGGTGCTCTCAGCTGGAGCTGGACCCAGGCACGGTGGAGAGGTGCCTGGCGGCTGCTTCCTCCCTCACTGGTGGCCTCTGCAGAGACAGTTGGTAGCAGGAGGGAGGGGGCTCTCAGCTGGAGCTGGACCCAGGCACGGTGGAGAGGTGCCTGGCTGCTGCTTCCTCCCTCACGGGTGGCCTCTGCAGAGACAGTTGGTAGCAGGAGGGAGGGGGCTCTCAGCTGGAGCTGGACCCAGGCACGGTGGAGAGGTGCCTGGCTGCTGCTTCCTCCCTCACGGGTGGCCTCTGCAGAGACAGTTGGTAGCAGGAGGGAGGGGGCTCTCAGCTGGAGCTGGACCCAGGCACGGTGAAGAGGTGCCTGGCTGCTGCTTCCTCCCTCACGGGTGGCCTCTGCAGAGACAGTTGGTAGCAGGAGGGAGGGGGCTCTCAGCTGGAGCTGGACCCAGGCACGGTGGAGAGGTGCCTGGCTGCTGCTTCCTCCCTCACGGGTGGCCTCTGCAGAGACAGTTGGTAGCAGGAGGGAGGGGGCTCTCAGCTGGAGCTGGACCCAGGCACGGTGGAGAGGTGCCTGGCTGCTGCTTCCTCCCTCACTGGTGGCCTCTGAATTATGAATTATGTCTCCTTCACCATGTAGAAAGCAAACTTTCCTTCCATGCCATAGTGTAGATTTTTCTTATTTTTACCAAAAGAACCAACCATACTTTCATTGCTCACAGAGACCAGGACATATAAAGCTACTTCAGGCAAGTCCACTCTCTTGTGCATTCTCAGTGAGATTTCCTCCTTCCCCCCCTTCTTCCTTTGAATGGCAGACACCTATGTCATATCAGACTGCTTTTGAAATGCCCCACAATTAAATTTGAAAAGTAGTTGCTTTTCTTTTGGCATGGGGAGTTGGTATTCGAGAACTGAAATTCCAAATGCTCCTTTCATCCTGTCATGGAATCTGTTCAGTTCTTAGCATCATGACCAGACTCAGGAAAGAAGCCCTTTTATTAGGACCAGCGAGTGTTCATAATACAGTACACAGGCTTTTTCAGATTCTTCCTTAGGCAATATTATTCTTTCTAACAGTGAGCTCAGCTGCTGAGTGCCAAGAGGATTGTAGCCTAAATAAACTCACTGAGAAACAAAGGGGATGCATCATCATGCGTAGGAGTACCGTAATATTTGCAGAAGTACACAAAATCTTCAAAGAAGAAAAAACCCTAAGGGGCAATGCCTCCCCCTACCCCAAACACTCACAAGGAGGACTGAAGATACTCCGTAACCACAGAATGCTGTCCATTCAGGTGTTGTGTGAGAGAAGGGCATTCCTGCCTTTCTGGAATGGGGAAATTCAGCACTCGCCACTGCAGCATTTTCTTGCTGGTCTCACTTGTAGTTCCTAATAGGGTGTGCTGGGCATATTTGGAGTGGGGGCTGTTGCCTTCACGCCCTTCTTGTAGGCAGCCAGCTGGAAATAGCGATGTAGAGTTTCAGAAGGGAGAGTTAGGCCATAGCTAGACCTAAGGTTTATCCCTGGATCGTCCAGGGGTCAAACCTGTTCATCTAGGTGACACACAGGGGATCCAGTGCTCAGGCAGGGGAGAACCCTGGATGATCCCAGGATAAACCTTAGTTCTAGCTGTGGCCTTAGAATGTACTGCCTCCCCTCCATTTGGAAACAGTTTTTTCTTAATAGTCCGCTTAAAAACAACAACATTTGGCCTCTTCTGAACTGGTTCCACCTCTTTCCCTTTCCTGAAAACTTGCCTTCTAGCAGAAGCATGGGAAAGCGGAATCTGAAGGACTGGCCTTTAGGGTTTGTTGATACCTGAAGTCCTTACAAACTGGAATCTCTGACAATTGTGGTTTGCAAGGCTTTCTACAATTCCCAGGGATCTTTGTCTGGGGAGTTTTCTGTTAGTAAGACTAGAGGGCCTAAAAAAAGCTCTAGGACCTGCCATTCCCTTCCTTCCTACAGAAGGTAGCCAGGTGTCCTGCTTTACAAAGGGCACTACTCTGTTTGAAGGCGATCTCTATTTGAAGGATTGCCCATTTCAAGTCCAATTTAAAGTTTAAAGAACCATAAGATAGTAAAGCAGGGACCTAGAAGTTGTCTATTAACAGTTAGCACCTGGACAGCAGACTCAGCAGGCATGCAGGATCTTTTTAAATTACGGTAATTATTTCTAAATGTGCACCTATAGTCCTATACATATAAATTGCCATATGCAAAGCCAGCATAACTTTTGCATATGCCAATTTATATGTGCACTGCCTCAAGTCCAAATCTGGATTGGGCCCAGAGGGGGTTGTGAGGAGACTGATGGACTCCCGGTCAACCCCATGCCCAGGAACCTGCAACATTGACCCAGTTCAGATGTCCAGATCTTGAACTGAAGAGGATTGTACTGGGCCCAAAGTGACCAGAGACAGATTGGGGGGGGGATCACTGCATAGCCCTACTCTTTTGTCCTCTTTTTGGGTGAGGCATTTTCTCTTTTTTTTGCTGATGTGTAATCTGTCTCATTGCTACAGGGGGGAGGACAAAGAAGGAGTGGCACTTACCATCAGGGTAGGAGGGAAATCTGCTGCAGGGAAATTTGGGGACATGAGGACCTGGCAGGGAAACATTTGAACTGGACCCAAGATTTCAGAAACAGCCATGCTTTTTCTGAGAATTCTTTGAGGAACCTCAAAAAACCAACAACAACAACAACAACTGAATTGAGACAGGAAAAGGGGAGGACATTTGTTTACCTCTAGTTGGATACTGTATGAGCCTTCAGTGTGAACCAGCAGGGCTCTTCCTGCGTTCCTAAGTTTGACAAAAATCAGAATCATCCAAGTCCAGGGCAGGGCGGATGGACAGGGAGGAACCTAAAGCCCCTTTGATGTCAAAGGGCTTCAAGTCGATTCCACCATTACTTGGCCATTAGCAGTGCTCCCTTTTTGAAAGGCCACGCAGAGTGACCTAGGGTGGTGGGCAGTCATATAAAACAGGGAAGTTGTTCTGCCTTCTTATTAGATATGTCAAAAGTTTTCAATGGCATTGTTTAAAAGTACTTTCTTTCTTCCAGACAGAGTCTAATACAAAGACTTCAAAGTTTTTCTCTCCTAGAAAGACTGCATTTCAAAAGGAACAAAGCTCTTCTTGACTAGAAATTCTGTTCTTATTCCTCCTTATTAAAATGGAAAATGACAGTTTAAAGTTTACATTAAGTAGTACTTCAGTCAGGTCATTTTTCAGTCATAGCACGACATCTCTCTAGACTTTTGTACAGCCTTATGTTTAAAGAGAGCAAGCTCGAGAAAGAGACTGTACGTAACTGTTGCATGGTTTAAAAGAAGCATTGACCTCAGAACTGTTATCTTGAACATTCAATGTTTCTGGTGGTTGCAGGTGTTGTACTCATCCCAACCATGATGTTTCCTCATAATAATTTGCATGCCCCTATGTTCCTCAAAGCAAGGATTCTGCATAAAATTCACATGAAATTACATCTATTAAGACGTTTTAAGTAAAACCAGTTACAACAAATAATCAAGGAGCTTACTCATCAAGATAACAATATAAAATGGTATAAATGTGGCAACAGAACAATAAAACTGGCATTCAGCCACCCAAAAGGCTATGGAGAACAAAAAGCAGTTATGAAGTACAGACAGTGCAGAATGAATCCCACAGTGTCACAAGGAAAAAAAGAAGCCTCACACAGTGTGGACATCAGCCTAACTTCATTATCCATGAACCAGACAGTAGAAAGTGTTTCTTCTAAAGAATGTATACCTTAATGATCAAGAATTGAGTAGGGTTCATTTTACCTCCAACAGGCTCTTTATTATTCCATCCCTTTTTGTTTTCTTTTTTGGCCAGGATACTTAGATCTTTAAAGAGGACTCAGATTGGGCTGCCTTTCAAATAGATGATACCTCCAAATACATGACTGTCCTCTGTAAACTAGGACATATGGGCACCCTGATTGCATGCCATTTAATAATTGCTAATTGCCTCTAGCTTGTGTTGATTTAACATAACAAATATCATGTATCTCAGTTGTCAGGAGCTAATTTGAAACTTGACCATGTTCCTAAATAGTAATTCACTAATGGCTGCTCACACAATTCATTTAACTTATTTTGGACTTGAGACATGATGCCCAATAAATGCTCTGGTGCTCTGAAGTTCCTGAAGGTAAAAAAAAAACTAATTTAAAAAAGCATTATTCCAGCATAGATTGTGTGACCAGATAGATCAAATATACCAGAAAAACATGACGTCCTGTTGAGAAGATAAGTAATTAGTAGACTGGAGCCTTCATTAAAGTTACCCCATCAATGACATTATTTGCTTTAGATGAATGTACATGTTGTGATCAACAGTATAAGAGTATTTCTGGAAAGGGAAGAGGTGGATGTTAAAAAATTAACCATATGTGTGATGAAAATTGCAGAAGCATCAATAAAAGAAGGTGTAGACACAAAACAAGATAACCATTTATTCTGCTGCACTCAAAATCTTGATCTGGTTGCCAGATAGACACACTACCATAACAATTATAAGCATGACACTATCCAATGAGATGACAAGAATCCCAAATGTCAAAACTACACATAATATTAATTGTGTGATTGTAATTAATCCCCAGGTTTTAAAAACTAAAATACCCACCATGCGGGGGCAGGCAGCAATGGGAGTTTCTCTTGAGGCTAATAATAACTTCAGGATGTGGATAGCAAAAGGGGATTATCCCTCTCCACCACAGTCCCAAACTTGTTTGCCACCCCTGTTTGCCAAAACAAAGTGTGTGTTCATTCCAATAACACAATTAATGTCATGTCTAGTTTGGCCCAAAGCCAACGAGACTGGTGCCAGTTCTGTACACATCAGACTCACAAGCTTAACAATACTGTTTATTTATGTAAACTCATTTTCAAGTGTTCTATACAGTTTAGTCAGAGGATTTAATGTCCAAACTATAGATACATCCTGATGTATTCACATCAGCTCTTCTGGACCTACATCTCTTAGGGATTTAAAAGTCACACACAACACCTTGAAAGCATGGCAGGAAACTAACTGGTAACCAGTGGAGTAATATTTTCCCTATATCTATCACTAGGCAATAATCTAGCCACCACATTCTAGACCAACTAAAGTTTCATCTTCAAGGGCAGTTCTCCATAGGCAGTATTTCAGTAATCTAGTATTACAGTAAGTATTACAGTCAGATGTTATTTCCAAGACATGTATGATGGTGGCAAGGTATTTCTACTGTCATTGGGCTGTTACAGCAGAAGTATGTGTCATAGAAAAACAGCTCTCATATGGCACTCTAAAGGTATGGGGAAGGTGTTGCGTGGTGTGTGTGCGTGCACTCAGGTGTACATTTACTCTTTCTCTAGATTCTTCAGCACCAAGAGAGCACATGTACACATAGTTGTATGTCCTCCACAAAAGAGCCATGCATCTGGACTATCCCAGTTTGTTTGTTTGTTTGTTTATTACGTTTCTATACCACCCATTAACCGGAGCTCTCTGGGCAGTTCAAAAAAATTAAAACCATTCAAAGTATAAAACAACAGTATAAAACCAGTTGATTCTTGCTGAATGAGACGACTAAGGGGCTCATGAGTAACAGTCTTCCTCTGGGCTCAATGTTACAGTCATCCAATTGGTGGAGATGGAGGGAGGAATGTTTTGCTTAAAGCTCTGGCGATTTAGCTCAACCAGCCGTTAAGGAAGCACTCAACAACTTTTTCCATAACAGTTTACTACACCTTTAAATAATTTGTATTGGATGTTCAGAGTAGCTTTTGTGAGTTTTCCTTCAGCAAATAGCTGGCTGGAAATTCCAGATTTCAGTCATCTGTCTTCCATTAAGTATTTTAATATTGTGGGAAATTAACTTTTAAATCAATAGTAAGAATGAAAAAGAAGAACGGTCTCTGCAGCCAAAGCAGAAGATGTCAGTATCTAATTTGTCATCATCTTCTTCATCCCCCTCCATTTGGTTTTGATTTAGCTCTAGACCGCAGAAGCCAAAGTCAGCATCCTTGCACAGGAGCTGTTTCAAATTATGCACAGCAAGTTTTTAAGCACATTAGCAACAAGAACAAGCTGTCCTCATACTAACTGGTCCTGCTTTGTTCTTGATTGTGGAAAATCTCACTTTAACTGCCATCTAATTTGCTGCAGATTGCTACCGCACTAGCAGCTGCCTTGGCATACAATGAAACCTCCTCAGAAACATGACTTTTTTCCACACGTTATTAATGGTTCCAAATGCAACAACAATCGCTGAGGAGGTTTGGGGTAAACTATTTTACTAACATTCTCGGGATCCCAACTTACTTCATCCAATGCTTTCTTTTAATATACAAACTGGTTTGATTTTTTAAAAAAGAAAAATTGTAAATAGGCCCTTCTGTCAGGTGACATGGACACATTCCAGGCACCAGCTTGTAGGATCAAATCTACACCAAGCAGGAAATGACACTTTGAAAACGTTGAAGACTGTATAGGGAGTGTGTCCTGGGCCCCAAGAGTTGTCACTACTGTTATAAAGCATTTTAAAGCCATAGTATAGATTCTGCCCAGGAGGATGCTGTCACACCTCTAGTCTTGGATAGTGACCCAAACTCACACTTGGAGCTTATGTCATCAGACAGCTCACAGGGCTCAAAGAGATCTGACACCTGACTTAGGGATCAGCAAATGACAGACTATAGTTCCTGCTCAATGGAGAATCAGGAACCAGCTGCCCAGACCCCTGAACAGCGAACCCAAGGGTTTGGGATGAGCTGCCTCATCAGAGACACCAAGGCTAGATCTACACTAGTGCTTTTGGTTGGTAGTGAAGTACACTGATAATTGTTAGGGCACTTTACTCATTCCATATATTACTTTTCTAGCCTTATTTTCCACTTTGTATTCTGTATCATCCAAAAATGCTGCAACACACAACAGATGTCATTATACAAGGTATAAATGCACAAGGGGGATATAGTGTCACTAGGATAGGATCGTATCGATGTTACACGAGATGTAGACCTGGACCACCATGCCTGCCAAGAAGTAGTATTACCGTATTTCCTCAATCATAAGACACCATCGATTGTAAGACACACACTAATTTCAGTACCACCAACAGGAAAAAAAAAACCTAAGACACACCCACAATTCTAAGACGCACCCCATTTTTAGAGATGTTTATATGGAGAAAAAAGTGCATCTTAGAATCGAAGAAATACGGTACATTCAAGGCAGAATGTGGGCCATTTAAGAGACTACTTCTCAACATTCTTCAGGGCTATTGTTATAATTTTCTTTTTTGAATTATTTGTGCTTCTATCTCTATCTATCTATCTATCTATCTATCTATCTATCTATCTATCTATCTGTCATCCCAACTGGGGCTAGAACTACACTAGAGCTTTTTACTAGTACTGAAGTGCACTCATAACTGTTGGGGCACATTGCACACTCCGTAAACCGCTTTTGCAGTGTTATTTCCTGGTGGTTTTTTAAAATATTCTGTATGATCCAAAATACCACAGCAGTGTGTGATACGAGGTATACATGTGCAAGAGGGATATAGCCTGAGATCATATCAGTATGATGTGAAGTGTAGAACTGGAGGCAAACGGGGATGGATTCAGTGTCCCAGTCACCTAAACAAGTGACTGGCAACATCAACATGGGCTTTAACACCTCGATGCGGTGACATGGAACAGATGCTGTTGCTGAAAGTCCAAGATCTGTTGCTGCTGGGACGTGTATGTGTGTGTGCATGTGTGTAATATGTGTGTGTGTGTGTGCACATTTTTGCACATCTGCAGTTTCTGCCACCCCAGCAGACACCTGATGCAGCCCTCGGAGCTGAAAAGGTTGTGCATTCCTGAGCTAAATGAGGCATATTTTTTGTTGGACTGGAAACTACACATGCAATTTAGGGTTGAATTTCCTCTATTAGCAGGCATGCTATGTTCTATTGTCCGTACCTATATGTCTTCAGTTAGTTTATAATAAAACTATAGTTATAGTGTAATACTTTTTTTCTAGCATTTGTTTGTTGGCATTCAGTGCTATTGTGCCTGTTACTGACAGAAAATGCCACAGTCAAGACAAAATTTGAATCTAGATCTCGACCCAAGGGAATAGCATCCTACAATTCCCCATTTTAAATCTATGAAGATACCCAAAACACTTTGTAATGGAATGTGGCACAGAAGTGTACTGTCCAGTCTTCAGGAGGTAGATTCAGACTGAACCTAGAGTTTGGTGCACACTACTGGGTCATCTACAAGGTGCTTTTGCTTATGGCTCATATGCTTAAGAAGGGGATGCACCCTTCTTCTACAAATATAGGAGACAGAGCACATTCCATTTAAAAAAAATCTAAAATAGTGCAAGAGGCAATTTATACATCAGTCGGTATCATACGAATCTAATCTTTTTTTGGCAAGAAGTCTGTTCGATCCTCTTGCCAAAAAACCTTGTTGATTACTTAGCCATTGTTGATTGCATAATCATATAATGTTGTGGTTGTAAAATTCAGTGTAGGCTGAAACTATACTGTTAGAAGGTACAAATGAATCAGGGATGGGAACAGCTTCATTAGAGTTCTCCAAGTTAATTACACCCACCCTTCTTGTTGGAGACAGTTCATTCTGTGTCTGCTCCTCAGTTCACAGTTGGCAACTCTATCTTTCCTCTTCTTGGAGTGGGCAGGGGGAGAAGAAGAGCTCTGGTCCAATTTGTGGATGAAGCTAACTCTTTGGGATGGAGGGTCTTAAATCCACTACTGAGGGTTATTATTAATATTATTATTATTATTTATATAGCACCATCAATGTACATGGTGCTGTACAGAGTAAAACAGTAAATAGCAAGACCCTGCCGCATAGGCTAGCATAGGGGGCTGCAGGAGAAAGCGGGAATTGGCCAAATCAGGGCCCTTGTGTGGGGGTCCAGTCAGACTCTACTTCATGTGAGTTCAAAGTGCATCCAAGCCAATAATTTTTCATTTCCAGCATTTAGGGTGTGGAGTTGATGGCCAGGATCCAAAACATAGTGCATGCCCACGGGGCCTTTAGCCTGAAATTTGTGAAACAGGAGGCCTTGTAGTAACACAAAGGACTTTTGAAATAAAGGTTACTAATAAAGGCAGTTCCTGATATATCATGTGGATCTGCTATTCAAAAGGGGGGGGGGATTCTCTTAAGCATGCCCAAGATTAAGTCATACTATATTAGTTGGATCCTGTCCATTATAAATTGTGCCATTAATTACTGCCTTGGGTTATTGAGAAGACAAGGCTGACAGATTTATTAATGTACATGATTAATAATTTCATCAACTCTACTATCTACTTATAATCAATTTTGAATTGAATCTTAAGAATGTGGTGTCATAAACTATATCTATAATTATGAATTCAGTTATTGAAAATATAAGGGTGCTTCTGATTGATTCTCCTCCTTGATGGTCCTTGCCTATTTTTATTAGTTATGATTGGTTTACAAGCTGTTTACTTAGTTTACTTAGCTGTTGAGTCAGCTGTAAGGAGTATAATTAAGCAATGGGAACTTCATGGGTTTCTATTTATCGTGTATGAATTTGATTTTTTTTGGCATTTTTTTTCTGGAATTCCAGAAATGGAATTTAGTCCTTGGACTGAAACAGGTTCTGCACCTTGCTTTAGCTGGATTTGTAATCGTGGACAAGAACACACCAACCTTGTTTTTAACACTCAACTAGCTGCCATAGGCAATCAGGAGTTTCATACAGGTCAGTGAGCAGGCAGCTCACTGCATTACTATCTTAGGCATGGGGGGAAGCTCTGCCTGTTACTCATATAACCAAGCATATAACCAAGAGGGCTGCTGGTAGAAGGATGAGGTGCTCAACGTGTCAAGGTCTAGAGGGCAACTGGGTGGGGATTTTGGGGGTGGAGCTTACATGCATACCCACATTCCCCTCCCCACTTCAAGCCAATGAAATTCACTAAGACCATAGTAAAAATATAGGATCTATCTAGAGCATCATCAGATGGGGGAAAATCGCAGTTCCCTGCTGTCACTTCTCTGCCCCCACTCCTGTCCCATGATACTTCTTCCTACCGGGAAAAGAAAGAGGAAGTAAACAAAGACCACATGGCCCATTCAGGGGCCGTTTTTATCCCACCACTTTTCCTGCACAAAGCAGGAGATTGTGGAACAATCTGTTTTTTAAAAAAGTTGGATTAAAAGGCTCCATTTTGTGGCGGAAAACAGGTAAGAAGGAGCGGGAGGTGTGCGGGAGGCAGATGGCATTCTCAAAAGGCTGCACAAACATCTGTAAGTGAGCAATAGCAAGCATGGGATAAAACACTTGTCTGTTGACACGCATAGTCAACAATTCTGGCAGCATTAGTGAAGATACAGGGTAATTTTAATTCTTGGTTACTAGAGTGATTTGTTATAATAATTGTAGGTCCAATTATTACTTTTAATGAATTAACATGGACATCTGCTGGTCAGTCAATATATTATTACAAAAATGTAATAAATAAATAAATAAATAAATGTTCTTATTACAAGCTTTGTAGGATGAGCACAAGAACACTAATTCTTTTAGAACACTTGGAAAAATTGAATGAAGATTAATACTTTGTGTTACTCCAAATGATCTTCTATCCAAACTCTATGACATCTTATTTGAGCTCCAGTCTATTAAACTATAAGTATACCCTTTAGTGGAAAGATACTTCCAAACAGAAATCTTGAATGTAGAGATATATGAGCTAGTTAGGTCCTAGATACTCTAAAATTTGAGCTAAACAACAACAAAAAAGTCAGCAAGATATTGTTTCAATTGTACAATTCTTCTCTAAATCTTAAAATAAGGTAAGGGTAACTTATACTAAGTGTTGGAGATGCTGGACAAAGCCGAGGGTATCAAATAAGGCATATGGAATACATGTGGCTGGGGACAAAGCACAACTTTTTGTTTCAGATCCTACTTGTAAAATGTATTACCTAATAGTAAATTCTATTAGACAAAAAGCTATTCTGCTTGAAAGATGCAGGAAAAAAGGTCTAGAACTTAGAAGGAAATTTATTAATTGCTACACATATACTTGTTCCAAACTAGCGAAATAACTGACAGCATTCAATACTGGAAGAATGGATGACAAAAATTTGGTGTATTGATGAAGAAATGCACACATTAAGATTAGGCCTCTTCCAGAAATTTAAAGGCTTCACCTCTTTGGGAGCAATAGCCTTCCTTAGCTCTATTTCAGTAGGAAATAACTGTTAGACAGCGTAAGATGGGTAGTTCTGGCTATTACTTTAAATATTATTGTATGAGGATTGTTTGGTTTCTACTTGGCTCCTGAATTTGAAGGAGAAATGCTAGTGATTGCATTTTTATATTAATCTCTTGCCAATATTTTGTGCACACCCAATTGAAAAAAAACCCACTTCCCTAGATGTTGGAGTAAGCCCGGCTCAAACCATCACCTTGAGTTTTATTTCCTGGTTATATATTGGTTTTCTATTGTGCTGGCAAGGAAACATCTTCATTGTTCTCCTTTGTGAAACCTGGGAAAGATCTTTGAGGGCAAGCTGCACAAGGAAAGTTGTTTGTGCAGGTGTTGTGAAGTTGGACCCTACGTGCTTTGCCACAAACCCACTCAAAAAGAAACTTTATATATCTGGCTGAGAAGATTAAGCCTCTGGTCCTGACCATAGCTCCTTGGAAGAACTTCTCATTGAAATTAATAGGACTTGCTTCGCAGTGAATATGGTTGGGAACAGGCAGTGTGTTTATTTAGAAAGAAATGCTCCCCATTCACATTCCAATGCAGCTGAATTAATTGCAGTTGCATTCAGTTTGAAGTTGGAAACAGAATGTGACCAACACACTTGCCCTTCCTTAATGTGCAACCCTCCATTACTATGTAGAGCTTGTATGCAGACTTAAAAGGGGGGAAATTAAGTAAGCTTTCAATGGCTTTTTGGAGAGATGGGAGTTTTGGGGCTCCTTGTGTGCATCCAGTAGTGACAATCCCAGCAAGACTCACTAAGTGCATTGATTTCAGTGGGCTTAAATATAACTAACTTCATCCTAGATTATAGCCAATGGCTGGGATCCAAAAAGCTATTGAGTTCTGCTGAGGCCCTCCCAGTAGAATTTTGGATTCCCCCCTCTTTGAACTGCAGCTCCCCATATCAACTTTCACAACCTGGTGCCCTCTGGATGTTTTGGACTACAATTCCCTGCAGCCCTGACCACTGGCTGAAGCTAGTGGAGTTGAAATCAGTTTGCCTTAAGGTGTTGAGGTTGTTCAATAAATATAAGCCCATGCAGAACTTGTTTTGTGGATCTTTGGATTTGGACCAATATTTTTGAATTAAATTGCTTTGGTGACCCAACTTTAATCTATGCAAGAAGACCAGCAAAATATTTAAAGCTCTTTTCAAAAATAATACAGTTAATAAAGAAACCGTTTTGCATGTGTGCATTTCTGACAAGGACTAAAAAAGAATAATATATTATTCTGAGGAAACCCATAAAGTAACTGCAATCCCACTTTGGTTTTTTGAATAATGATTTGTGGTTCTTTTAGCATGCTTCTCCAACAGACAAGGGAAAATGCATTATTTTTCTTTGGAACATCATGTCTGTTTCTACTGATTCTCCCAGTAGTTTCCCAGGTGACCCTGCATCCTCATATGTTAGAAGGCAAATAGCAGCTTTAAAGGAGATGTCTACTATCAGCAGGAAAATGGCTCCAGAAGGGAAAAGGTTAACCCAGTCCTAATTTGGAGTCTACCATCCCCGTTAAAGAAATAAAATTGGAATTCTGATTATGGTGCTTAAACTGGATCGAGGCCGTTCATGCTGACCATGCCTCCTACGTCTCCAGGCACACTGGTTTTACCTCCTTCAGTTCAGACCTTGCTGTGTTGAACAGGAGCTCTACTCGCATCTGCTTGAATGTGCATAGAACTCTGCACAATTCGTGACCCTCCCTTATCAGGGTTCCCAATTGTGTAGGCAGTTCTATTCACGTTAAGGGGATGTAAGGAGAGTTCCGGTTCATACCTTGCTGATTCAGCACGGAAAGATCTGAATGGAAGCAGGCCAATGCCTGTGAAGACAGAGGGGGCGGGGGCAGCAGGCACAGCCCTGACTCTCTACCTACTTCAAGCCCTCAGGTGTTCAGGTGGATGCCTGAGCAGGGTATTTTGTAGTTAGGTGGGGTAATTAATAATCAAAATTAATAATAATAATAATAATAATAATAATAATAATAATAATAAATAAATAAAGCATACAAATCCAACCCCAAAGAGCAGCAGCAGTAAATAGAATACAATCCCTTGGATTACAATAAACCATTCAGATAGCAAATGAGAACTCTAGAAATAAACCTGCGCCTACCGCAGGAGCACGACTTGGTTGAACATGGTGGGATCCCTGAAGCCAATGAAGGTCTTGCCCTTTTACTTAATCCATCACTAGTTCCCTTGCAACTAACTACTATCAGTACAAAAACCTCACATATCTACCTTGGAACATCTTCTGCTTCCACTTCTTCACTCCCAGCTCACCCAGACCTGGACCAGATCTACACTAAGCAGGATATAACACTTTGAAAACATTTTGACTTTTATTTTACTTCATGACTTTTATTTTTGGTACCCCACTTAACATTATGGGCTGAGGCAACTGAATGGCACATATTAGAGCCCCCTTCCTTCCCAAAGCCTAATCCTCTTCAATATATTTCTTGGAGTGCAGTTAATGTGTGTGTGTGTGTGTGTGTGTGTGTGTGTATTAGTACTTTGCCCTTATCATCTGGGTTGCATAACTGAAATGGAATTCTCAATTCCTAGGGAGTTTATGTGCATTGTTATTACATAATAATAATAATAATAATAATAATAATAATAATAATAATAATAATAATAATATTTCTTACCCACCTCTCCCTCTGGATAGAGGCGGGGAACAACATTAAATACAAAATACCATAAAATTCATAAGACTGATTAAAAACGTATAAAACTGATACAATGTTAAAATAACAATCTTAAAATTCATCTGGGTAGGCCTGCCAGAATAGATCAGTCTTTATGGCTTTCTTAAACTCAGAAAGACTATTAAGTTGACGAATCTCTCCCAGCAGGCCATTCCGCAGTCTGGGAGCGTCAAAAGAGAAGGTCCTCTGGGTAAGAGTTGTCAGCCTACTTTTGGCTGAGTGAAGTAAATTCTTCCAGAGGACGTGAGTGTGTGGGGCGAATTGTACGGGGGAAGGCAATCCCACAGGTAACCTGGGCCCAAACCATGTAGGGCTTTAATGGTAATAACCAACACTTTATACTTCGCCCGGAAACTAATTGGCAGCCAGTGGAGTGATTTTAAAGTGAATGGATTCACAGCCCCACAGAAATCGGAGCTACCAGCCTCCACAGAGCACTGTGTTGCACATGACTGTCTCAGGAAGTTGCCTCCCTGGGTCATTACAATAATGTGCATCACTCTGAGGATGAATACATTTAACAGCTCAATCCTATCCGTATCTACTCAATATGAGCCTTATCGAGTCCGATGATGCTTACTCTCAGGTAAGTGTGTAGAGGATTGCAGCCTCAGTGCTTAAACCCAAGCCTAGCTTTATTCTCCAACAGAGTGCCACTGCCTTGTTGATAGTTTCACTCCTATGAGACTTAGCTTGAAGTTAGTGAGAGTAGATGTGGGGGGGAATCCGCACGTTGTTCCGAGGTTGCTTCTAAGCGACCCCAGTGCGGCATGAAAGCGATCGTGTACCTGGCCTTTGGAAGAGCCGACGAAGAGACGTCCTTCCCGCCGCTGCCGCCGCCACCACCCGCAGACCTCCTCGCCGGCTGGGATGGAGAGCTCGGGGGAAGAAGGCGGGGTGGAGAGCTTCTTCCGCTCTCAACCCTGCCTTCTTCAGCCGAGCTCTCCTCGCCGGTCGTCGAGGAGGTCTGTCGGTGGTGGCGGGAAGGACGTCTCTTCATCGGCTCTTCCAAAGGCCAGGTACACGATCGCTTTCACCCCGCACTGGGGTCGCTTAGAAGCCATCTCTGAATGACATGCGGATTCCCCCTTGGATGCGCCTTCCCCCCCCCCCTTTAGCCACAGCCTTTAGTACAAACAAAGGTCTGCTATTGTGAGCTGGTCTATGCAATGTGGCACATGAAATCTCCCACACCGATTGAAGGCGCCCTAGGTAAAATAGAAAGAATGCTGTGTTTTAGACTTGCTCACTATAAACAGCATTAATGAGTATGATTAAAACGATAATTGCTTTATTACTGTGGGGAGAGGGATATCCGCTAGAATTCAGCCTGAAAAAAACACAGGGTGATTAAATATGCAGCCATTCCAAGAAAACAGGATCTGTGTAAATATAACATTAGAGTACAAATAATATGTACTGCAGGGGAGAACTTTGTTTTAATTTTCTCTTTTGAACAAGTGGCACACTCAATAAACCAGTCAGCAAATTTGCTGTACCGCTGTCGTTGTCAGGATAATGTAACAAACAGATGGAGAGTTTAATGTAATTTGGTTAACTAATTTTAGCAGGTTTGGCTTTGAGCGTTAACTTATTTTTATATTCGCTTTCTGCTATCTTTGCAAGAGCATGAAGGAAAACTAGAAGCTCAGCACACATTGCTGCATTGATAATGCTCTTGGTGGAACATCATATAACTCCAATTAGAAGAATTTATCTCTTTTGTTCCACAAAGAAACTTTTGTCTTGATTCATGTTTGAGCAGGACTCAGGGGTTACAGCAAGCCATCACTGGTCCTGAAAAGGTACAAAATAACTAAAGATTTGCACACTCTCTATGATATGTGTGCACATATACGCGCATACATTTGGTACCATGGGATAGAAACCTGAACAGTTTGGGCCCAGGTTATTTGAAGAACTGCCTGCGTCCATATGAACTTGCCTGGTCATTCAAAATGGCCTCAAAAGCCCTGCTTATGATCTACACTAAGCAGGATACAACACTTTAAAAATGGTTTGAAAACAGTATATGTCATGTGTCCTGGGCCTGAACAGTTGTCAAAACCATTATAAACCATTATAAGCAGTAGTGTAGATCCTGCCCCTGTTATTAAGAACAATTAGATTGGCAGAGCGAAGACGCAGGAACTTGTTGACAGTGGCCCCATATTTCTGGAACTTCTCTCCCCTGAGATATATATTTGACTCCATCTTTACTGGCTTTTAAACTGATCTTGAAAAAACATTTATTTCAGTCTGCTTTTAGATGAGATCTTAGGCTGAGTTTGTTTATGAAATGGTTTAAATAGCTGCTGTATTTAAATGCTTTCCTCTTAATTATTTAACTGGGTTTATATGAGTATCATGCTGGGCTGTGTAATGTTTTTATTGTAATGAGATTTTACGTCTTAAGCTTTATTTACGTCTGTAAATCACCTTGGGAGGTTTTTGCCCTGCAAGGCGGCATAGAAATGTTTGCAACAAACAAACAAATAAACAAACAATGGATACCATCCCAATTAATATAACACATTGATCTTATTAAATATAATTTTGAAGAGTTCCCCATGCAAAAGGTGGGCTCACTTTTATAGTGCAACCTAAAGCTTTAACATATATTGAGAAATAAAAATGGGACACAATGTCAGAAATATAGAGCAGCGAAAGGAAACCTACATTAACTTTACTTTGAATGGGTGTATCATACAACTTCAGATGTGTTTTTTTTTTCCATTACATGCATTTATCTAGAAAGGATTCCTTTTATCAACAACTGTAGTCAACTGGTACCTAATTGAGAAGCAATTTAGTAATCAATTCTTCAATTGGCTATTAACTTCAGTTGGCCTGTGCTCATATTTCTTATACACAGACTTAGGAGGCGATTGAGCTATAAAAATAATAATAATTACTAGAACAGGATACTATGCAGGGGGAGTTGGAATAGTTAGGGCAGGGTTAGGATAGGCTGCCTTCAATCTTGTGTGATGGTGTACTTGTTTTTCAGTATTAGAAACCCTGCAGTTCACAGTAGTGTTTTAAATTTACAAAGCGAGTGTGCGTGTTCAAGATCTTTTAGCAATGTATGATTACTAACCTCATCCTGAATGTGCACTCTTATTCAGGGGCATAAAAGTCAAACTAGACATGATGCTAAATGTGTCATTAGGAAGCCCGTCATAAAAATAAAAATAAAAATAGCAGGCACAATGGTGTGCATGTGCCATTTTCATCAGGACCAGAGTGCATAGGGAGATTTAACTTCCTTCTCTTCTGCTTCCCCTTTGCCCCCCCCCCCCAAAAGCCTCATGCTGCTATTAGTCTCTGATGAAAAAGCTCCCATTGGCAGCAATGGGAGCTTTTTTCTGGGCCTAATAGGGGCAGGGGCAGGATCAGAAATGCACTAGGGGAAGAAATGGCTAAAGGGATGGGATTTTGGGGGGAAACAGATGAAAGAAGGTGTTTAATCCTTCTCTGATCCCAATCTGAATTGGGGCCATATTTGCTTATACAACAGTAAGCAAAATTATCACCATAGCTACATTAGGTGTGATTAGCTGAACGTTTAGTTTGTCCTTAAGACAGCGCTACCTTTAAAAGATGAACCATGTGTTTATTACGTATTAGTTTTTATTTATTGTCACGTGCTTTGGAGGCTGTCAGGCAGAAAGGAATATAAATATTTGAAAGAAAGAAAGAAAGAAAGAAAGAAAGAAAGAAAGAAAGAAAGAGAGAAAGAAAGCCTCCAGTAATTAACATTTTATCTTACCAGTATTATGAAGATGCCAGCGATGAAAACTAGCTGTTTTCTAGAAATGCTCTTCACCCCCACACCAAACATGGAATTGTATTAAGCAATAAGTAACAATGGACTATCGAGTCACTGTTTCAGGAAGCACGGTGGCAGATAACTTTCTAGAACCCAAAGGACCTTTACATGCTACACCACTACTATTGCTAGTGTAGCACACACTCCGCTCTAATTATTTGACTAATTATTTCAAGGCAAGATATTGGGAGTCAAGGTCTAATAGATATAGCAATTGAACTCTGCCAGAGTTGCAAGATGCATTATTGATTATGCACGGACCCAGGACCTTCCAATCTACACTTCAGCAAGCATTTGTACTAAGTAATAAACCTAACAACATCTTCACGTTTCTGCTGAATCCATTTAAGCAGAAGCCGCTTATTCCAGCAATTAAAAATTTAGGTCATAGGGTTACCAAGATGAAAGGTATTTATTTAGTGCAGCGCTTTTAGACCTCTATTAAATATGGCAATCTCACAGTGACCCCTAGATTTAACTCATTAGATAAGATAAGATCAGGACATTTTTATTAGGACAAGGTTTTCCCCCACACGTCAGGAGGCTGGATAATATAAACCCCAAACACCCCCCTGGAATAGCAAAAGAAATGATGTGCTATTAGCGGCTTTTGTGCTGGGAGAAATGCCAGATTAGAGGGCACTAAAGTCAATGGTTATAAAAGAAAGGGGCCTCCACATTCATGTATAAGCTTTCTGTAACTTAATTTTATTAGGATTTCTCCCACTCAGGCTAAAGGATTCTCTGGCTAGGAAAGTGATGGCACTAAAACGAATCCCTGTAGCCATTAAATATCAGCAAGCCCATCATTTGCACCAGTGTTGATCCATCACATTTTGAAATTATTCCAATAAAAGTCACTTTTGGAAGATAGGTATTTCTAGCAAGGAGCTACCTTTGCCAGTGAGTGAATGGTTCTTCTGAAAATGCTCTTCCTGGAAAAAGGCCGTTCCTGTTCCCAAAGTGCTTAGATTTATCATCTCTTTGACTGCCCCAACTGGGCTTTCTTCATTCAACCTTCCTATTATTGTCAATTATCCTTGCCCACAGTGCATTTAGCTCTAGGCAGTTCAGCTATGGTTTGATTCTGTAAATTAGGATAACCTGTACAGCAAATATATACATATTCTTATGGCATGTTTCCATCATGTTTCTCCTCCCCCCACCCCCAGCCAAGACATCATAACATTCAAATATGCATTATTTTAATTACCTAGAATTGTAACTGAGCCTTATCTTTTTTAAACTCTAGGTGTGCACAGTCTCAATTTGGATTGGGACCGCTGCACCATGAGGGGAGATTCAACCATCCCCTCCAAGTGGTGTCTTTTTTTTTAACCCTTGCGCAAGGAATAGTAATTTTGAGAAGAAAATGGCTGTTGTGCAGATGTTTAATCCTCAGGGGTGTGCTGCCAACTGCCATTTTTCCACTCTGAATTCCATCCACACACCCTGAACTGGTATTTGTCTCCTGGGGTAAAAAAAATGCATGCATCATTTGTTTATTTTTATTTTGTTTACCTCAGAAAAATATATATACTGCGCTTCATTTTTTTAAACTCCCCCCTCAAAGTGGTTGACAAAAATTAAATCAATAAAATACAATAAAACCAACCAATGAAATAATAAAACATGGGCCTATTCACACGTTCAAACAGTCCACTGAGGCTTTAATAAGCCACAGTGAGTTCTGACTCATGCGTGCAATGATTCTGAATGTTCAAGCTGCAGTTGTGTGTGTTGCGTCATCCGAACCTGGGGACCATGGGTGATGCTGGGTTAAACGTCACTTTTGAAGATAGGCATTTCTAGAACAGGGGAATCACATAGCCATCAGGACTATTTGCCATTGATAGCCTTCTCCTCTAGGAATGTATCCAACCCTATTTAAAAGCCATCCAAAGTGGTGGCCATCACTACATGTTGTGGTAGTGAATTCCATAGTTTAACTATGCACTGTGTGAATAAGTACTTCCTTTTATCTGTCCTGAATCTCCCAGCAATCAGCTTCCTTTGCCAGTGAATAATTCTTCTTCTTCTTCTTCTTCTTCTTCTTCTTCTTCTTCTTCTTCTTCTTCTTCTTCTTCTTCTTCTTCTTCTTCTCCTTCTTCTTCTCCTTCTCCTCCTCCACCATCACCACCACCACCTAGGGACCAATGGTATGAGAGGTCCGGTGCATCTAGCCCTTTTTAAAATGCAACTTACCATGACACATCCCTACTTCCAATCAATTCCTGTGCTGCATTTTGCAAGATAAGAGCAAGGAGAAAAAAATTGAAGAGGGGAATCCAAGGAAATCAAGAAATAGCACTGGTTCAAGCACAGCTTTAGCAACCTCTTGAATAACCTCACCCACCCACCCCCGATGAAATTTAGCTTAGTACTTCTTAGGAGGCATTCAGCTCCTTTCTGAATTCAGTGCTGGGAATGCCAAAGCTTTGAAACCTTTTGCTTTTTTAAAAAAATAAAGATCCAAAGATGGATTGCCAATATTAAATCCATTTGATTTTTTTTTTAAATTACATTGGTAACATCATTATAGTTATTGTGCCATATAAAAAGTATTCATGACAGATAGCCTTAAAGATGGAATAGCTGCACGGTACCTTTTGATTGGTAGAGCTTGGAATTGAACGTTTTGTCCAAACCGGTCTTTTGTGTATTCACAGAATTTCAGACCACAATGCCAATGGAAACTTAGCATATATCTGGACTGATTTGTTTAAAGCAGTTTGTAGACCTTCCCACTTCACAAATGTCATAGCACCTCACTGGAAATAGTTGGAGAAGTCCCTTAGCTGACTTGGTAATGAATGAGCTCATAACTATTTATTTGCAACAAACCCAAACTGATTGTCATCATTTCGGTATAGCATCTGAATCACAAATTTCAATAAATTCAATGTGAAATACATTGGGGCATGAGTAAATAATATTTTTGTTTATGAAACTGGGCCATCGTCTCCTGTAATGTTATTCTGCTTTTTCATAACCTGCCCAAGACCCAGCTTGAATTGACTGTAAGACGTATGCAAAACCAGCACAGCAAGCAAGGCAGGAAGGAGAGCATCAAAACAGACACAAGCATTCCTGTATATTTTAGTAGGCTGACTGGGGGGTAAGAACAGGGAAAACCAGAAAGAAAAACAGGCCTCAGAGATAATGCCTGAATGACAGACATGATGTAATGCTGAAATTATAGCCATTTGAAGTAGGTTCTCAGCAAATGAATCGCGCAACACATGGCAACACATATGCAGCAACTGTTGCGGTAGAACATGCCCTTGGATTAAGGCTCTACGTGAAAAAGATGAATCTCCCTAAGTAGGAAAGGGAATGGAATGAAAGGAAGCCAAAAACTCTGCTTGCCATTTCAGGAAGTGTAGTAAACTACTGCTTGCATAATATATTAGCAATCACTGTGATACATTAGCAAAAATGCACTGTGAATGACTATACGCTTCTGGGAAAAAAGAGATATATCTCTTGCTAAACATGCTGCTTAAATTTTAAATGCTAAAAAGTGTATTTATTTAGAGTGTTGCCTTGTCAGCACTAATTTGTGCCAGCATCATTTGCTTTGCTCTTTCAACTAAGGAGAGATCTTACCTTCTAATTCTAGGGGAGGGGCTTTCGCATCCCCTTCCAAAATTGTTAAAGACAAGGTTGAGATGCATTTTAAAGAGAGAGAGAGAGAGAAATGTTTCCCTTCTGGCAAAAATACAGATTCACAAGTTCACAACAGCATTCCTATGAAAATTAATTTACAAATTATACATTGAAAAATGGGAACATCTGTGGACAAATCCCATAAAATTTAAAGACTACATGATAAGCTGCTGTTCCTTTTTTTAATCTCCTGTTCCATTTTCCCATTCTAGCGCTAAATGTAATGTCAGAGATCTCTCCTGCTAGGTTGTGAAGGTCTTTCAGTTAGATCACATCAGCCCGTGCTTCCTATAGCCCTTTCACTCAGACGTTCAGTGTTATATTTTGCATGTTCCCCCCCCCCCCCACAATTAACAGCAATTTACAAAAGGAAAAAAAAGTGGGGTCCTCCCAGATGAAAATCTGCTTGCAGTGTTGGCTTCTTGCATTAAATGTAGAAGCACAGGAGAGGAACCATTTTCTGTAAAAACAGAAGCAATGTGGCATGAGAGAGCTGGAGGCAATGATGTTGCTCTAGGCCTAATCAGTTGCTGTAATCATAAGGAGATACTCTCCTGGTGGTACCCAAGATTTTGAAGATCCTGTCTATTGTAGCTTAGAATAGTGCCTTTCATATCGTAGAATCCCATTTTCTAGAACTTGCTACAACTACAAATTAGGCAGGCACAAACCCTTCTGGATTTTTGGCACCTACAGAAAACATATCCTTTTACAACAGGCCTTCTCCAAAAGGTAGAAATTATTTAATTATTATTATTATTATTTATTTATATAGCACCATCAATGTACATGGTGCTGTACAGAGTAAAACAGTAAATCGCAAGACCCTGCCGCATAGGCTTACAATCTAATAAAATCATAGTAAAGCAATAAGGAGGGGAAGAGAATGCAAACAAGCACTGGGTAGGGTAAACAGGCACAGGGTAGGGTAGAACTAACAGTATAAAGTCCAAGCAACATCAAGTTTTAAAGGATTTAGGAAAAAGAAAAGTTTTTAGCTGAGCTTTAAAAGCTGCGATTGAACTTGTGGATCTCAGATGTTCTGGAAGAGCGTTCCAGGCATAAGGGGCAGCAGAGGAAAATGGACGAAGCCGAGCAAGGGAAGTAGACTCGTTACTGGCCACTCACAGATGTTCACTGTGACGCCATTAGCCTCCTGTACATCTCCCGCTCCTTTTTCATATTCTAGCTCTAAAAATAAAACCTCAGAAAACCTGACTCAGGATAAATCAATATTTATTGGGTTTTCTTGCTGTGTGCAGGCAAAGTTGCACTATGAAATGCCCATGAGAAGGTGCTGTCCCATTCAACTGCACTGTACAAGCCATGTGGTCTCTGCTCTCTTCCTCATGTAATTGCAGCTTGTTACAGAAGTGGAAGAGAGACAGGAAGCGGAGCCATGGTAAGGGAATGCGATCCCTGCCCCCAATCTGAAGGAGCTCAGAATTTTGTAACACTTGCGTTTGCCTGCTATGAAGGGACGCATGTGACCAATGTAAGTTGAGGAGAGGTACAGCATGGCTCATAAGGACTGGATGAATACCAAACAACATCTGATGGAAATCTGGTCCTCAAAATAAAATGGATCAATGTAGCAAGAAGAATATTTCTCTACAAAATTAGCAGGTAGACAAGTAAAATGTTCCCCAAACACTGCTCCCATAGTATTTAATGAAGGAGATGTTTATATATGACATTTAGCAAAAAGTATGTCCTAAGTGCTGTGTAGAATACAGAGGTCACATGCTCTCATCCCCGAGTTTACCATCTCAAAGCTATTTATAACAAAATAGGTGAATAAGAGCCTGCTATCAAATCACCTAAATGTTCTTTCATCTTACTCATCTTGAGTCAATGAATAAGTGCTCCAGTTGGGCACTCAGAACGACAGTTCTTAGCTTGTTTGATCTAACAGTTGTTCATTATATTTGAAATAAACGGTGTCACAGGAGATGTTCACCAACCTGAAATTAAAATATCAGCTGGGTTCATTCTTGTATTCTAAATCATGCTATCCTACAGAATCAATATTGTTTTTATGCACTTCCAGTGTAAAGTCTATTTAACTGACAAAAATCCATATTGAAATGATAGTGCTTACAAAATCAACAGAATCTTTCAAAGATGATGCAATTTTGTGTTGCCTTTGATCTGGCTCCATTGATGACCGGGCAGTACTGGAAGAGGTAGTGGTGGTTAAGGTGGAAGGGCAAGCTATAGAGGAGAGGTGTAACATAGCTGTTTGTGAACTGGGTAAGAGGGACTAGAGGAAAAAGAAAACGATCACAACAAAATCAATATGAGCCAGAGCTCGGAGGAAGTCCTTCTATTTCTAAATTATAAGAATCCCCATGCTAGGACAGACTGAGTTTAGCTAGATAGTCCTTGCCACTGACAGGAACCAGGCAGATGCTCTAAGAAAGTTGGCAAGCAAGTCGTGATGGGGATAGTAGTCTCCTGCTGTTAAGCCCCAGCATCTGGTTATCCATGACACAGTGGCCTCAGCTAGACCTACTGGGTCTAGCGCAACGGAGGGGTGAGGATCTCGTGATATTTTTATCACAAGATCTTCCCCTCTGTTTACACACGGCGCGTGACAGCTGGGCGTAGGAAGGCTGCAATCCTGAACATACTTACCTGGGAATAAGTCCCATTTTGAGAAGACATCCCTAGGATTGCACTGCAAAAGTCATCGGGGAAGAAGGATTTCTGGCAATCTTGCAAACTATCTGCAGGTGGGGTGGGGAGTTAGTCCTGCCCCACTAAATTTAGGGTCACTTTTTAAGGTGAACCAAATTTAGGGTGAACCAAGGCTAGATCACTCCAGCAAAGGAGATCGTTACCTTGTCGTGGTGCCAGGAAATCAGAAGACGTTTACTTCTTGGGAGGAGAGCAATGACAAATCTTGATAAAATAGTTAAGAGCAGAGACACCACACTGACAACAAAGGTCCACATAGTTAAAGCAATGGTATTCCCCGTAGTAACCTATGGCCAGGAAATAAAGCCAGACTGCTCACTTGAGGGAATGGTATTAAAGGCAAAACTGAAGTACTTTGGCCACATAATGAGAAGACAGGACACCCTGGAGAAGAGGCTGATGCTAGGGAAAGTGGAAGGCAAAAGGAAGAGGGGCCGACCAAGGGCAAGATGGATGGATGATATTCTGGAGGTGACAGACTTGACCTTGGGGGAGCTAGGGGTGGCAACGGCCGACAGAAAGCTCTGGCGTGGGCTGGTCCATGAAGTCACGAAGAGTTGGAAGCGACTGAATGAATAAACAACAACAGGGCTAGATCTACACTAGTGCTTTTTATCACTATTGAAGTACACATTCCATATACCAGTTCTCTAGCATTATTTACCACTTTTTATTGTGTATTATCCAAAACACCACAACAGATGTGTGTGATGAGGTATAGATGTGCAAGTGGGATGTAGCATCACCACGATGGGATGTTATTGATATAACACAAGGTGTAGATCTGGCCAAGTTCACCAGTACAAAATAATATACATTCATTGCATCCTTTATAAATGCTATCTGTGTTATATATCCCTGTACTCTCTTGGCTTTTGTCAGCATAGACACAAGCAATAGCCAGGGAAGGACAGAGACCCTGCTGGCATATATTTTACAAATTACTAGCCAAGGTAGTGAGATTTAATACACATGGACATCATCAATGTATATGTAATGTATATGTGTGGTAGATGACTCTAAGCAGCACCCTCTTTCAAAATAACTGGCACGTATATATTTTTATTAAGACAAATCACAATAAAAAGCAAATACCGGATAAAGCGATCTCAGAAGATGGAACGCTCTTCCAGAACATTTGAGAACTACAAGTTCAATCGCAGCTTTTAAAGCTCAGCTAAAAACTTTTCTTTTTCCTAAAGCTTTTAAAACTTGATTTTGTTCTGACTTTATACTGCTAGTTTTACCCTACCCTGTGCCTGTTTGGTGCATTCTCTTCCCCTCCTTATTGTTTTATTATGATTTTATTAGAATGTAAGCCTATGCGGCAGGGTCTTGCTATTTACTGTTTTACTTTGTACAGCACCGTGTACATTGATGGTGCTATATAAATAAATAAATAAATAAATAAATAAATAATAATAATAGAAGATGTAAATCCTTACACAAAGGCTTTGCCAGACAGAAAGGTTTTACAGACTTTTCTGAAAGACAGCAATGACGTGCCTCCCTAGCCTATTCCGGGAGAAGGTTTGAAAATTTAAGAGCCATTGCTGAAAAAGTCCAGCTGCTGGCCATTGTCACTCAAGCCTGTCTTCTGGTCTGATGGGCAGGAAGACAGGTAAGCCAATGGATAGGCACTGTCTTGTTTTTATTGATCATACGTAAGCCACTCAGGACTGGCTGAAAGGTGGGGTAAAATGCATTAAATAAATTAATAACAAACAGCAAGGCCTATTATTATTATTATTATTATTATTATTATTATTATTATTATTATTATTATTATTATTTACATTTATATACCGCCCCATAGCTAAAGCTATCTGGGCCTAGATCTTAGTTGGTGAGTGGACTCAGCAGCAGATCAGATATGCCAGGCATATTTGTGTGTGTGTGTGTGTGAGTGTGTGTGTGTGTGTGTGTGTGTGTACCCACAGTATACACAGAGACCACTCATGCACACAAATACACAATTTCAGCCGAAATGAAAGAACAGATGCAGACACGCAGGCAGGCAGTACTATGCTGTCAGTTTCTAAGCGATACATATTGAATTAATTTAATAGACAATAGTGTGTCCTAGTGTTTGAAGCCAACAGAAATCTTCCCTGGCTCCTAAATGTTTGATAAAAACTTTTTTCCCCTGCTTAATTTCTAGCTCTTGGCTGCATTTCCTGCTAATTTCAAACATATGTCATATACAAAATATGTTAATTTTCAAAGCTCAAATCTGGCAGGAGGTGATTGTAAAGCTGGCATACAGAGGGTTGGGACAAACAAAGAGAAGAGCTGAAAGTTGGCAGGTTTCATTAACATAAGTATCTTTTTCAACCATTTCCATATACAGGGATGATGATAGGAAGGTATATGGCTGTGATAAAATTGCAGTGGTAAACTAAAAGCTCCTTGAATTTATGCAGTTGTTGCAATTTACTTTCCCATTACAAAAACTTACAAGTAATCAAAAGTGGGGGGGAGAAGAAGAAATCCACTGAAATTTATAACAACTACATCTTGGCACTGTATAGAGTTTTCCTTTTTAGTTGCAGAGAAACATAAACAAGATTTTAATGAGTTTTCCAGTCGCTAGAGACTGTGGGCTGCTTCTCACGCTATGAAATACCCGAGTACAAAGTCCATGTGTACTGCATCAGGTGTGAAGGGCATATGCATGTATAAATCACCTTTTCACTTTTTAAAATATGTGGAAATGGGAGCCAGTTACGATGTGCAGAGAATCTTAAAGAGATCTTGTCCATGGTGCTAGTACCCATTGAATTTATTCCTAGACATGACAACACCATAAATCGTGGGGGTGGGTGGGACATGGACACAGAGCCTGCTGCTGTCTAAACATTGGTGAATGTTTTCCAACTCATAGCTGGAATGGAGGAACATATTACCAACAGCTGGGCTACGTTGCTTATGTCTGCTATTTACCATTGGCCCAAATGGAAATGAGAGATGTTTCGAGCCTTTTAATACGAAGCTAACAATTACTGATGTGCATGACTATGCCTGAAAAGGATTGGGACTAGCTGTGTATTGTCAGCAGAATTACTCAAGTTGCACGTAACAGGGGTATGTGCAGTAGGGATCCTATTTTGAAAGTGGCCTAATGGTTCTCATTATGGTGAAGGCCTGTCACTTGCCACCATTTTAAAGCAGAATATTCTGTACGCACAGAAGCCAGCTAAAGAATATCCCTATTCTTCTCAGGGGACAAATATTGGGTGTACCAGTTGCTACTGCTCTGATATACCAGAAAGGATTGAGATGTCTACCTTATTTCTCATTACTGCAATAGCATCTTCTTTATGTCCCAGTCTAGTAATGCACATGCTTGGTTTTATGCCATTAAATTGTTCATGTCCTTAAGTGTCATGTTGCATCAGCACCTCAATCTTATTGGACATGGGAATACTAGTTACCATAGGAACAAATTCATTTTGAATGAACAAGCAATGACAAACAACAAGTTTTACTGCCTACCATTATGGTCTCCTCCAAATACAGATTGGCAAGTTTTCTCCTAATTCATGATTTATACTTTACCCTTGCCAAGCCAAACAAAATAAGCCAAAATAGCTCAGGGGGATGGATGTTGGATATACTTTGCTTTCCAAGGCACCACAATACATATTTTTGGGAAAGTCCCAAACTTGAAAGGGTTTTGGCACAGGTTCGCATATTGTACTTTGTGTGAATGGTACTAGATGAGTTTGAAACAGCCCAACAATTAGGTTTAGTGGGAATTAATCCACAGAATGTGTTGGCAGCCAGTGGAAATGTGGACCTAGTTCCAATTTATTTTTTTCTGCATTTGCAAGGAAAGTGAGCTTTAACAGGCTACAGCCTCGTTCATCAAAGATGCTACTGATGCCAGAAGTAGAGATGCCAGACCACAGTTTCAAATATAAAGGATACTGTAGGGGCCAAGGGCTCCAGTCAAGAGGGCCACGCAATTTGCAGAACATATGTGATGGAGCATTTGGGTCTCCTCTGTCCAACAGTAAGCCTAACTGAAAAGCCTGAATCAGTAAGCCTGAAACCCAAGAAACTGCAATTTAAAAAACAAAACGCAGAGAAAATCCTGATGTGCACACAAACTAACTCCTGACTAAGCCATATGACACTCTGGATCATAGTTAACTTGTCAGTTCTGTGGACATCTAGGGAGCTGTTTTGAAGCAAGGTGCTCCCATTATACTGTGTTGGATTGTGATGTTCTGGATCAGTGGAGTGTTAACATTGGACTTGTGATGAATCAGTATCTGGTTTAGTATCTGCAGGTTGTTGGGATTTTTGCAAAAATTCTCAGCTATGTGCATCATGAGACAAGTATTTTATAGCACGCTTGTTACTGGCCACTTACAGATGTTTGTGAGTGCTTTTGACAACACCGTCCGCCTGCTGTGCATTTCCCACTCCTTCTGCTCTTTTTTTCCATGACAAAATAACACCCTGAAAAACCCTTTTTAAAAAAAATTGAAGCAAAATGTGTCACTGTTTCCTGCTGGGTGCAGGAAAAGCAGTGCGATAAAAATGGCCACTGAATGGGCCACGTGATCCTTGCTTGCTTCCTCTTTCTTCCCCGTGTGAAGAAAGAGGAAGCTGCTCAACCCTATTGTGGGGCAGAAAAGTGACGGTAGGGAAACATGATTTCTCTCCGTCTGATGATGCTCTAAGTTAACCTTCCCCTAATTCAGTAAGATATGATATTAAGAATGTGCTCAATCTGGGGAATCACTTGACACAGATAATTTTTGTCTTATCTACTAAGAGATCCTGAACATGCACTCTTGCTTCGTAAATTTGTGGTAAATTGGCCACAAGAACCTAGGTGACAGACCTCTGCCTGAGAGTATCAATTACACTGTGACCTACAGTGGATCATATATATTTTTAAACAATGGCACTGAACATGAAATTCATAAAGCTTTGTTGATCAAAGACTTCAAGGGACAGCTGAAACAGAATTACTAGCTGTTGCTACTCAGCCTAAGTTCTATTCTGTGTAGTGATTCTTCGTTTATTGCTACTCCGTCTTTAGGAAAGTTTTGGTCTGCAAGGGTGTCGTGGGTACAGATCTTCAGCATTGCCACACATAAGGTTTCATCATGCCTGGTTTTTATTTTGTTTTTATTCTTATACAGATGTCTCTGTGTTGCCAGGGCTTAACTACCTTGCCAAGCAGGTCAGATGGCTGGTAGCTAGATCTTGGATTAGGGCCTGCAAACACCTGCAGATGCTTCATCACGATTCTCCTTCCCCATCAGGAGGCTAATTGATTAAGATGAGAACAATGAAGATGAGAACAACTAAAACGAGCAGGCAAAATAAAATCACAAGTGCTTGTTTTTAGTCTCTTATGCAATAACCAAGTCCACACTTTAACGTATTTTGGTCTGGGAGACCCTTCAGAATGCCTGACACAGAGACATCATTATCTTCATATTGTGGCCTGTGAAGAAACAGTAGGATTGAATTGTGCAGTGAGTTTGCAATAGTAAAAGGCGAAAGATTTATATGATCTAAAGAGAAACCAGAGTACACTTAATTCCTATTACCAGGTGCTCATTGGTGCTCCAATTTCAGGGTTGTGGGTCCAGCCTCCTTACCTTTTGTCATGGCTCTTTTAACAACTATTTTTAGAAAGCTACAGGGCTCTGCTTTGGTTGGAAACATTTGGTTAAAACAGGAAAGCAGAACCTCTCAGCGCAAGGGCAATATTTCATTTTGAAGAAGTTGTTGAGGTGCCACATTGCCATGGTGCAAAGGGCCAAAGGGGGAAAAGGGGCAGGACCAAAATACCCCCAAACACCAGCTCTTCCTGCCAGTAATTAAGCCTTAGGAGACGCATTTGAACTTTTTAGAATGCGGGGGGGGGGGGGCTGCACAAAAGCTGGTAAACCACTAAACTTCCAGTGGTTAGAGGAAGGGGTGGGTCCAGGGACACTGGGCATGGCCATCTTGGCAAAACAGACAGACCAGATTGGGCCCCCAGGAGAAGCAGATTTGACCCCCAGGTCTGAAGTTCTGCACCCCTGGATTAGCAATGTTTCATAGTAATTATTCATTAATAATTAGTAATTATTAAGTGAGTAGGTAAGACAGGGTGCCAGCACTTGATTGTTTCTCCATTTTGTGTGGCTCAGCCCAGCTCCCCATTGTTTCATTGATCATGCACATACCTTGAAGTTCCCCTGGCATCTCTCATGCAATAACCTCATTCTATAAATACATTCATTTGTATCGCCCAATATCTGAAACATTAGCCATGAGTATTTGGCCAGCAATGGCAATAAACTGAGTGGAATATCTGGTGTTTTCCAAGTGTTTGTGTTCTCTCCTACCTACAGTGTTAAATCATGGAAGCATATCTGCACTTGATGATTCATGGTCAAGTGGGTGAGTCTCAGAACTCAGTGGTAGAGCAAATGCTTTGCCTGCAGAAAACCCAAGTTCAGTCTTTGACATCTCCAGTTAAAAGAACTAGGTAGCAGGTGATAGGAGACCATGGCAAACCACTGAGATCCATATAGGGGTGTGCAAAACATTCTCATGAAAACAACTTTCAATACAGCCATAGGGGAGTTGGATGAGGAGGAAAAAAGTGGGGTAGAGAACCTCTGATAACTATTGGGAGTGCCCCATAAGTTCATCTAAATCAATTGTAAAGCAGAAACAAAACTGGGTGTGCTCAGTGTTCCAATGGCTCCTCACTTCAAACCACAGATGATCTCACTCAGTAGCTTCAGATAGATATTGAACAGCATGGGAGCCTGCAAGACAAGTGCCACATGGTCCAGCAAGACTTGGAAAGCAGGTGCAAAGTTTGGATGCCTCTCACATTCTAAATATAATTAGGATATGTTTGCTTAAATATTCAAAATTAAAGCCAAGGAACAATTTGTACAGTTTTTCCATTTCAATCTGGCTAGGACTCTATGCTAGCGATCAATCTTCTTTCTAAGTTATCACTAGTAATAATAAATGTTGGAAATTCTAATTTGAAAGAATAATCATACGGTTTCCAGATGGCGTCTTGGGAGCCAAAGGATATGGCAATCCCACCCACCACCATAGACAGTTACTCCAAGGTGGCTCCTCTTCCCAACTTCAGACAAGTATAGGAAGGGGGAAAGGAGATGTCAGAGTGGGCAGGGAGGGAAAAGGCTCAGGATTTGCCAGAGCCTAAAGCCTGTCAGTCTTGCTCCCACACCCAGCAATACAACCAGCCAGATGGTTTAAGAGGCCCATCTAGCAGAAAATTGATATTTGGACTACGTAGATATGAAAATCGTCCACCTTGCACAGGGTGACCATATGAAAAGGAGGACAGGGCTCTTGTTTCTTTAACAGGGAATTTTAGCAGGTGTCATTTGTATGCACGCAGCACCTGGTGAAATTCCTTCTTTATCACAAATGTTAAAGCTGCAGAAGCTATACTAGAGTGACCAGATGCAAAAGAGGGCAGGGCTCTTGCAGCTTTAACTGTTGTGATGAAGAGGAAATTTCACCAGGTGCTGCATGCATACAAATGACACCTGCTGAAATTCCCTTTTCTATACAACTGTTGAAGATACAGGAGCCCTGTCCTCTTTTTCATATGGTCGCCCTAACCTTGGAGGCAATAGCCCAGCAGGGCATAGGATTCCTGTAAGCTTCTGAACTTCCATTTAGCAGTTGGGAATACTGTGGGATTGTGCTCTAAGTTCTATCACTGCATTACATTTTGTAGCTGCGGTAAGTTCAAAAAGTGATCTACCCATGATAAAGCTGATTGGAACCCTGATTCTTAAATTTTTCCTCATGTTATTTAAAGCATTTGGAGTAATAGTATTTGCCATCGGTAAAGAAAGTTTCTCTGCAAAAGAAACTTCTGTTCTGATTGCAGTGCACATTCAGACATTTTTTTTACAGAGCAGACAATGAGATAAGATTAAATTTCCATAGAATCATTCATCCTGTCTAAACACTGTTTTAAAGCCATCAATGAAGATTCAAGGTTTGGCTCAAGCCATCTATGGCAGTGATGAATACTGTGGAAGGATGAGAAGAGGAGGGGGAATCAGGTATGAAGGTAAAATACATCATTACAGTTGGCAGTACTGGATGAAAATAAATATGTTTTCTTCTTAAAACCTAGTGCAGAAGGGAAATCTAAAGTGTAATTGCACTGATTTTATTAAATTGTCGTGTACATAGTGGCATGCAGGAAACAGAAAAGTCTGGAATCTCCATTTCAGAACAAACTAACCAGAAAGCAAGTTGCACAAAGTTTACTAAACGTTTTCCACGCAGTCCAGTAAAGAGTGTCCAAGGGCATCTAAGGCTTCGTATGATCGACAATTTCTTAGGCACTTACCACACGTAATATGAGCTATTTCTCTTGCTCCATGGCATATTCATGTTCTAGGATCATTCCAGAAAACAAGGGTTTTATGTTGTCACTACCCTGCCTAAGTCACAGAATTTTATGAAGGGTCCAGACAACATTTCCTCCCACTTGTAGACCTCCTATGCTTTTCCACTGTTGGATCTGTCTTTTTCCTTGCTGTGAAAAACTGTAAAGGAAAAAAGAGATGGAATTGTTGCACAATGCCTTCTTGATAGTTAGCCCTAGGAATCTTCCAGCTTGAAGCACCCCAACTGTTCATCCACTTTCTTAAAAACATTTTTAAAAAAACACCTTGGATGATGTGAAACCCAGCACTGGAGAGGGGGAGTACACAGCCTACAAAGAAGCTTGATGAGAGGAAATTCCTATGCCCATTTGCATGGAAGGAAGTCCACTTGGTCTCAAAAGAGATTTTCTTCCAAATAAATACTGACAGGATTTCAAGTTATGAAACCAGCCTTCATTATTATTATTTTTGCATGTTCTGACAATGAGAGGAATATTAATGAAATGGACTAAACTTTAGCAAACTCAGTCCCAGTTTTAAAAAGCTGCTCTTCCTGATTAAAACATACAAACAAACAAACAAACAAACAACTTGTTTCTTGGCAAGACATGGCTGTTGGGGATGGGTTTATCAGGAGGAGGAGGAGGAGAGTTTTATACGTTCATTCGCAAAATATACATATGGAACCACACAACCTTATATTAATTGGCAATATTTAGAAAACCGTCCCTGGAGAAGCCTCTGAGGTCTGTTCATTCCCAGTGTTAAGGCACAAGGGGTAGACATATTTGTTTGGAAAGGCTTTTACTGCTTGTGGTTTTAATGCTGCTGACATTTCAAGCTCCTTCAGATGGTGTGTGTGGAGGGGGGGGGGAGAAATCACGTTTCCCTCCTGTCGCTTTGCCTTGTGGTACTGTCCCATAACAGGCACAAGCAGCTTCCTCTTCCTTCACACACTGAAGAAAGAGGAAGTAAATAAAGACCACATGGCCCACTGAAGTGTGTATTTTTTTTATTGTGCTGCTTTTCCTCCACTCAGCAGGAAATGGTGGCATATTTCACTGTTGGGGGAAAAATCAGATTTTCTGGGGTCTTTTTTTAAATAGAAAAATGAGTAGAAGGCGAGGGAGCTGTGCGGAAGATAGACAGTATTGTGCAAAGGACCCACAAAAATCCCTTAGTGCCCAGTAAAGTGCATGGTATAAAATACTTGTCTGATGATGTTCTTAGTGATATCACCAATTGCCTGGTCATCAGGCAGGTTGCTGAGTGGGCTTTTTCCACCTTGTGGTAACCTGCTATATCCCCATCCTTGGAAAGGAAGTCTGTATCCATCAATGATGATTATCATCATTTTAAAATCACTTTCCAGCCTCCAAGGGCATGCAAAGTGATATTCATTTTTTTAAAGTAATGCATATCAAAACCATCAACAGAACAGTCTTTTAAAAAAAGAAAAACAGGGAGAAGTTTAAAAACCATCAAAAACCAGGTACAACAGAATAACTTTTACAGTCTACCAGTAACTAGGCAGAGATGGAGCCAATTTAGCCTCCCTAGAGAGGGTGTTCAACAGTTGGGGTGCTGCTACAGAAAAGGCCCTGTCCTGTGTGACCACCAGTCTAGCCTCTTTTGGTGCTGAGACATTAACGGGTCTTTGATGAAGGTTGTAAATTTCGGGCAGGCTTATCCTGGCAATGTTAGGGGTTTATTTGTAGGTAAGAACTTGCATCTTGAAAAGGGCTTGGAAACAAATTGGAAGCCACTGCTGTTGGTTTAAAACCAATGTCATATGACCTATAAAGCGCACCCCATGCAATAGTCTGCTCTTAATGTTTCCAAACACTCTTCAAGGTCAGTCCCATGTAAAGCCCATTGCAGTAATCTAAATGATAAGTCATGGATATACTTTACTATAGTTGAATCAAGGCACATTATGAGTTACTGCAGTGTAGGACTGGGTCTTGGGAGATTTGGCTTCTAGTCTCCACTCAGCCATGAAGATCACTGGGTGACTTCAGGCTGGTCACTGATTCTTAGCCTAATCTACCTCACAGGGATTGTTGTGAGGATGAAATGGAGAGGAGAATAATTTAAGCCACCTTTGGTTCCTTGGAAGAGGAAAAAAGATGTGACAGAAATGAATTAGTACTGCTACTATTATTACTGAATAATCATAACTGTAACGATAATAAACTTGTTTTCCATTGTTTTGCTGCGTTCCTAATGTTGATATCCTGGCTCTTTGTCCTGGGCATTCTTTAGAAAGATGTAATATCCATTTAAACAATTAGTTTAATTCAAAGAAGAACTAGCACTGTGTTAGCCCAAGTGTTCTCATCATTACATAACAGTAGAAAATGGTGTTCTTCAGCTCTCAGACCAATGTCACACTTCTCAGAGCTGTGCAAGGCTTGGATGACAGTTCAGTAAAAGGCTTTCTTCTTCCTCCCAATGCTGTACAATTGATTTTATTGTGTGTGTGTGTGTGGGGGGGGAATAATTCACTGCTGTTGGCTAGTTCGCTGGCTAGCCAATAAATATGAGATGAAGCTAAGTGTGTTTGACAGCTAAATACAGCTATGCAACCCGCTGCTAACTCAGCTACAGTCCTCTTGTTCTTCTGAAGCCACCAAGCAGAATTGAGCCATCATTCTCTTCACACACAACTTTAATGAATATCAAAAGTGATAATGGTCAACGGGTGGATGAAACAATAGCTGACAATTTGCTTCCAAGAGCATTTTGCCTGCCTGAGTACATAGCTGTTTGGCTCTTAAAATATGTTGCAGATGATTACAAGGACAAAACCACTGGGAGACTTTTAAAAATCAATATTTACACTATGCTGCGCATTCAGTTCCATCCATAACGAGGGTTTTCCTCTCTCCATTTAAAACTGTTTTGGGAAGATTAGTATGCACACTGCAGTTCTCATGGACCTTGGATAGGACTCATAGAATCAACATAGATAATATGTTATAGTCTTCCTCCAATATACAGTGTTTTTTACATTTGCCAAGTAGTGGAAATCTATTCCTGATTGTGCTTCTGTAACATAAATTTTATGCGTACCTCTTCCCAAATGCAGAGCTGTGCATGTGGGGGAAGGGAGGCATTAAATAAAAGTAAAGGCCTTACAACCAATTGCAGGGAAGGGGAGAGAGACGAGTGGAGGCTTGCCATAGGCGTCCTCTGTTTGGCACCACCGACACGGGGAGGGGACTGGGAACCCTGTTTATAGAGCGCTTCCCCTCCCCAGCCTTCTCAGCGTCTTTTGCGGCTCCCTCCCTCCCTGTAGACAGTGTGGGTTCGCCAGTTTCCCCTAGGAGGGCCAAGTAGGAATTTTTTGCTCTCAGTCATTTCTTTTGGGAGTTTTTTCACCTACATCACACTGTAAGACAGCAGGGGAGTATTAACTAGGCTAATTGGTTGAATTTGGTCACATTTTGACTGGGGGCAGGCGTGCAGGAATCAGGAGCAAGGATAAGGCTGGTGAACATTTTTAGGACCATTGTGGTGATTGGTAAATACCTGAGGCCCTCAGCTGGGAGTCTTGTGGCACCAGATGACGGGATAAGGGTTACCTCGTAGGCCAACTTTACTCACTCACACAGAGTTTTGCAACCTAAGGCGGAGTGACATCGGAAGGCCTACCTACCCCAAAAGGGGAAGCCTGACAGGTGGCGATAGACACGCGTCACTGGTTGGGATATGAATGGATCACCCGATCCCAATTATGGCCAAGATATTGGCCAAGATAGGATGCCCGCCTAGGCCTCCATCTTCCTTTGCAGGTATTCATAAATATACGTGGCCCTATTTTAAATCCAACTTCTTGTATCGTCTCATTATTTCACCTTCCATCCGCAATGTTAGTTTGAGGTGCACCACACCCTGCAACAGCCATTCAGGCCTGGTATCACCTCTTGGCATCCTAGGGCATTTGCTGAGGCTCCTGTGCCCCAGCAGGGCCATTCAGCACTGACACTTTCATACCAAAGACTTGGACCTTTAAACCTCCATTTTCGTATCCCTAATGTCCTGGTGTGACACTAAATTGGGCTCTCCTGGGCATTACTGGAAAAGAAAATGGCAACTCCCAGCCAGCCTTACATTGCTGCTGCCACTGCCAGAAAAAACTGAGGGGGCCTTCAGTATAAGAGGAGGGCCACTAGAGGATACTTTGCCCAAGGCCATCTGAAACCTAGAGTCCATGGCTGAGGGTGCATGACAAACTTTTATACATATAAATTTAAATTTAATTCATTCAAAAATAAAATTCATCCATTTTTCTATTTCAATGCACAGAAATTAATAATCTGTATATTAATAATCTGTATATAGCCCCGTGTTTACTAAACGTCTGATACTTAGGTAACAGGTTAGTTAGTTGTTGTTTTTAATGGATTGCAGTTGGTGGCACACTTCACTTTTAGATCAAAAAGCAATATCTGTATTTTCTTGGCTCTCAGAATAAGGGCAAGCATCCTTTTGGAAAATGTGGGATAGCCCAGTTAATATTGTTTCTCTATATCCCATTATCCTCCTTGCCCAGTCAGTCAGGTTCAGAGACAGGATCATATTTTCTTGGCAATGGTGGTTCTTCTGGAATGTCTTAGCTACATCAGGGAATTCTGGTGCAAGCTTATTCCTTCCCTTAAGATATTTTTTCTGACCACATTTTGGTAGGGGATAGATCCGTGCCATAAGGGAGCTCCCCACTCCAGTGGGCATTGAGTGGTGGATACATCCAATATGGTGGCTTAATTTTCCGAGGCATATTTGAGTTCTCTCACAGCAGACTAATATGCTCCAACACACTGTTTAGGAATAAGTGGTATAGGCAGACTAAACATCCTGCATCAATACATGAGTTATTTATTTCAGTATTCATTCTCATGAAAACAAGTGTTTCATGTGAGCTGATTATGGCAAAGCTTCAAACTCAGGAGTGTCTACTAAATATATGACATATTACTAATAAAATATGGAAGGGATATATGTATACTTTTGGCTCACTACTGAAATGCATTACTGAAAATATATAAGTGTAGAGTGATTTACTGTCAGTGGAAAGTATGTCATTTATTTAAGTCTAGAACTGTACACACAGTTGACTTGCACAGAGGCTTTTGATACCTCTGCCAAGGGTATAAAAATAACACTCTTAAGGCCCAATGGTTGTTAAGACTAAGGAGTCACTATACATAAGTCTCCATTTTCTTTCTGTAAGCCAGTGACACTATGAATACAACTTTCTCTGATTACTCATGGGAGTTCTCATTCATTTTCATGAAGGTTTTCTTCCAAAAGGTAGGTGACCATCAGCTCCTCTGGAGGTAAAGAAATCCAGCAGATTCACCGAAGATAAAGAATTGGAAGACAAGAATATCAGTAGCAGACTATTAAGATGGTCTGGCATACATCCTGTTTCTGTGAGTGTCATGAAACACTAGACCGTTGGAAGCTAGGAGTGAGTGGCAGGAACTGGTGTGATTAATGGTGTAATTTATTATTGATGCCTGTTGCAGCTATACTTCTTCTCTAAAGCAAGTGGAAGGTACCACTGTCAAAAGAAAGATTCTAGAGTAGGTGGACTGGAGCTTCTCTTACATTCTTGTTTGCAGCAGGTGCCGGAAGAATAATCTATTTAAGTTAGTAGTAGCTTTAACAAGTTACTATTAACTTGTTGAAGTTAATAGTAAAAAAAGAAATTATTGTAGTGAAGCAATTCCTGAGCAATCTTATTTAAGCTTGCTGACATTAAGTTGCTGTATATCATACAATTATTTGCAGATTTTCCAAAATAAGATTTATTTATTTATTAAAATTGTTGACATTATTTAAACATGTCTTTAGGAGATTGTAGATTTAAGAACTAATATCTTCAAAAACAGTACAATGATTGCTACGCTTGTCAACTAAATGTGAGTAATTCCTACTGTAGAGGGTGATTATTATTATTATTTTAAAATCACAACAGCCATATGCAAAAATCAATATTAAAAAAAGAAAAAGCCATGATATCTTGCAGTTCACTTCTAAGATAAATAGTGGCAATTCACTTCTAAGTTGAATTGTGATAGCCCATTTAATGTATCTAACATGCTGTTTCTTTAATGATAGCTCACTCTCCAAAGCCATTGACAGGTAGGGAGGTATTGGATATTCAAGCAGAGATAAGGCCTTTGATGGTAAGGACAAGGGGCTTGTGTTGGATCCAGGAGTGGACAGGAAGCTGGTGTAGGGAATAAAGGAGGGATATCACATGTTCAAAGCAACAAGAGAGGCAAATTATATTGATAGTAGAGTGCTGGATGAAGGTGAGGGGACCAAGGGGAGACAAAAGAAGATGAGAGAGGAGAAAGTAGCAGCAATCAAGATGAGAGATGGACATGGTGCAATCCAGAAGGGACGGGGATGATGGGCTGTATTTTTGCCATTCTACATGGCCAACATTTTGACCTTTACAAAGTAAGTTTCAATAGTAGTTTAAGGTACATTTTAAGGAATATGTGTGAAACTTCCAGATATTTGCAGAAACCATTATGGGAAATAATGCTGAAAGAAAAACATGGAGGTGTGTTTGGAATGAATGATATTTCAAGTTTCAGCTTTTTTGAATTTGAGCTTTTGCCACAAAGTTCAATGTTGAAATGTGTCCCTAAGCTTTACAACATCCCCTCTTCTCTCTCTCTCTCTCTCTCTCATCTGTTAATGACAATATTTGCTGATGGATTAAATCAGGGATTTCCACAACATTTTCAAGCCCATGAGCATATTTCAGATTTTGTGGAAGTACCACAGACATCTCCTTTCCTCCCCATCCCCTGGTTGCTCCTTTCCCCCTTGCCAACCCCCATGACTTTCTTACACACACACACACACACACACACACACACACACACACACACACACATACACACACACAGACAGAGAAAGCATGTACTCATACCCATGCCCATACCCACTGCTTTTCTATGGAGTCTGGAGGTGCTCCCAGACAGATGGCTCCTAATACTATCAATCACATTTTGCAGCATTTCCATTGATTCCTCCTTTTACCACAGTTTCTGTGGTAGCGGGGAAAAGATGGAAGAAGCTGTGGGAATGATTGGACTTGGACTGAAGACATCATTGCAATATTCTATGTAAAATTCTATGAATAGAGGCAGTGTGATTGCACAATAAAAGCCTCATCTGGAAGCAGCCCCCATAAAAGTTGGAGCCAGTAGAATTAAACCGGTTCTTTATTTTGCAAGGTTTTATCCCTTCCCCAAATTAGCATGAAATGATAGATCTGGCACTTCCTTTGCCACTCTGGCACATGGATCCAAGGCACAGATCCACACAGATCTTTCTGATTTTACATGGGATGCCAACAAAACCACCAATAATAATAATAATAATAATAATAATAATAATAATAATCACAAAATATATCTGTGGACCCAGATATATTTTGTGGGTTTTGGAGATTCATTGCAAAAATCATGAGGATCTATAAGGATATGTGCCTCAGATTCATAACTTGTCCCATGGTGGCACTGGAACCTCTGGATCTAGATTTATTTATTACAGTTTAGTTTGTAGATGAAAGAAGTTAAATGTGTCATTGAGAATATGAAGAAAGGGGAATTTTGCCTGTTAACCTGTGTCTTTATATGGTGGTTATCTATCAGCTACCTCTAAACCTGGCAAAGTCAATTACAGGTCAATTTCCTTAATGTGGATGTTAAAAATTAGTGGCAGTCTTTGTAGTCACACAAGGAAGCTGTTCCTTTGGTAAATAGCTTTTATTGTGCAAATCACCAGCAGATCAACATCCCTTCAGGTTACAAACTCAATCAACATCCAGCAACACAGATCTAAGTTCTCTAGTCAGCTTTGCATAATACTAATCAGACTACAAGAAGTTCCCTTTCTTAAATGCACTATGCTAGAATTTATTTTATTTCCAATATTTATATACTGCTCCCCATCCAAGGATTTTGGAGCGGCAAACAAATAGAATAAAAACAAAACAAAAACACATTAAAATTACATTTGTAAAAAAATCAAAGAGCGAACAAAACCATGGCCAGTCATTCAGGATGATGTTGTTGTTGTTGTTGTTGTTGTTGTTGTTATTATTATTATTATTATTATTATTATTATTATTATTATTATTATTTGTATCCCGCCTTTTACCGAATACTGGGCCTCAAGGCAGCCTTACAAAGTTTAAAAAATACATTGAAATAAAAAAACACAACATTTAAAATACACAACAAAAATATAAGTTATTTAACATAGATGGAAGGCCAGATTATTCTCCAAAGGCCTGCTAGAACAAACAAGTTTTAGCCTGCTTTCAAAAGCCCATCAAGGAGGGAGCGAGTTTAGCTTCCCTGGGAAGAGAGTTCCAAAGCACTGGAGCAGCCACCGAGAAGGCCCTCTCCTATGTTCGTTGTGATGAAACTGGTGCCTGCCAGCAGAAGGAAATCTGAATGGGTGTTCCAGACCCACGGTGGGGTTAATCTTTTAGACCATCTCACTGGCCAAAGTTGCACCTCCCTCCTCATCTGATCCTTCAGTTTGTTACTCCCAGTTCCTCCCCCACTGTAAGACTTGGCATTCCCATGGTAGAAGGGAAGGGTTCTGACTGGCTTCCATCCAACTGATTAGCCAGCATCTGGAAAATCTGCCAGTGTCTCTCTGCTCTATTTCCTATGGCGTTGGTAGCTCCCCGTCTCCTTGGTACTCTTCCTCATCTGACTCTGTTCCCATGCCTTCTCTGGGGCTTCTACAGAGATGTGGGGCCCAATCCATACACCAAGGTCTGTATCAGTGTGCAATACATACATGAGTACATCCTGCTCAAGTGGAATTTATTCACCAGAGACAGGAGGCAGATAATTTAAGGCTTGGGGTAAAACTGATTGCTTTGAATTTTAAAAGTATTGACTCAGCTGCGATTGTGGCCTTAGCTAGACCTAAGGTTTATCCCGGGGTCGTCGCTACCTGCTCCCGGGATCCCCTGTGTGTCATTTACAAGAACAAGGATGACCCTGGGATGATCCTGGGATAAGCCTTAGGTCTAGCTAAGGCCTGTGTTACTTGATGCTGAGAAAGCGCTTGACAATTTGTATTGGCAGTTTATGTTTGCAACCTTGGAAAAAATTGGATTTCCACATAAATGTTTAAGATGAAATACAATATTATCTCTCCGTCTCCTATGACATGACTGATGATAAAATGGAATTACTTCAAGTTTTGTTTAGTCTGAAGCATGGCACTAGGCAGGGGTGTCCTCTGTTTCCCTCGATATTTGATTTGTGCTTGGAAGCCTTGTCATGTGCAGTTAGGGCGAGGAGAGAGATTTACAGTTTTGAGCATGAGCACATTGAATATAAAACATATATATGCAGATGATTTTAGTTATTCATCAGTTGGTTAGAGTCTTCTATACCAAATTTAATAATATTAATTAATACCTTTGTACACTTTGGGGTTATACTATTAATTTATCAAAATCTGAATTAATGCCTGTAGGTAGTATCAAGATGCCCAATGTAGTTACTAAATGACAATTTCATTGCTGTCCAGAAATGATATATCTTTGCATATTAGTGCCTAGAGATATTTCTCAAATGGTTAACTGAATATAAGTGACCTGCTGGTGGAAATTTCTCTTTATATGGAAAGATGGGCATCACTTAATTTAAGAGCTTGGGGTTAAGTTAACATACTTAAGATGAATGTTTTGCCATGGGTAATTTATGTACTATGTAGTATTCCTTTATAAATTCCTCAAACATATTTTCAGAAATGTAATGCAGCATTTTAGACATTTATTGCTATGTTGGGGGAGGGGTCTTGTTCATGTTTTTCATTGAAGAGGATGCTGTTGCCAATCAAGGAGGGAAGATTTAATTTTCCAGATCTTAGTTTATATCATAAGACTCACTTGTAAACTTGTACCAATGATTGGAAAACAACTTTTTCTTTTAATACTCATCCATGGGTTGTTTTAGTTTCACCCCTTTCTGGCTGATTGGTGTTAGGATCTAGGTATATTTTAAAAAGAAAAAAGAAAACAATATTTTCCACTTAATTTTTTAGCAGCAAGAGAAACTTGGCATGAAATATCTCAACAGCTGCAGTTTGATCCTAATTTCCATGCTAAATTAACTTTATGGGAGAATCCAGTCTTGAAAATAGAGCTGATAGTGGAGGAACTGGGTGATAGTGGAATATATAATTTTAAATAAGTTAATAGGATTGGACCATGAGTTTTTACCATTCTTAGTATTGCGGATATCACTTTTTGTCTAGTGCTAGTTGGCAGTATATTTGGCTACAACATCTGTTGGAGTCTACATATGGGCCATCAAGGATGAATTCTTCAGTACTTCCCATACTGTTGGAGGAATTAATTGGTTCTTGTCCTGTAGTGGCTTCTTTTGGGTAAGAAGTCATTGCTCATAGAAATTTTGTTCTAGAAAAATGGACAGCAAAAGTGAGTACTGAGAGCCCACAGACTTATACTTCAAGGTTGGAAAGATTAACACCCGCCACCTATCATTCAATGGATTGAAGATCTTACTGCTTTTGCAATGATTGAATGTATCTCCTACAGCTGTCAATCTTGTATAAATCTTATTTAGATATATGGACTGCTTATATTAAATGTATATATTTGAAACAGAAGTGTCAAATCATCCTTTTCCTCCTCATGTGATTATGGGGCCAAAAGGCAGGTTAAAAGGCAGATTATCAGATAAATGTATTTAAAATAAATGAAGACATACTGTCAAATGGTGAACACAATTGCATGATTGTTCTCACATACTGTTAAACATCCAAGGTCCTCCTCCAAGTGCCTACCAGAAGCAATCTCCCTGATAAGGCCCACCTGGTGCCAACATTGTTATCTTGATTGCTAATCAACATTAATATAAAATGATTTGAAGATAAAGTTGTTAACATTGGACAAAAAGCTTAAATGAAAACCATATATACAGTATACACACACACACAAAGCTTTTTACTGGGTAAAAAAACTATGAGTAGATGCAGTTATAGGATTTGATACAATGGCACATAATTAAGGGGGGGAAAGAAGTATCTGAAGGCATCACCATTTCACTGAAAGAATAGCCAACATCTGGAGTAAATTAAACCAAACTGTCATTGCAAATTGTATCAGTGAACTTAATAGACAGGTAGACATTTTTTATGGAGAGTAAAGAGATTTCAGGGAACAGTGACAAAATGGGAGTACTGAATTAAGGAACAGTTGAAAGGCAGGAGGTCTGATAACAAGTCATTTCCTGTTCAGGAATTCCTATTTTTATTTGCCTATCAACCTCCCCACCCCACCCTATGCCCACCCCAAATACTGAACAATTTGCAAGGAAAGTGGATATACGCCAAAGAATAGGTAACTAAAACTCAGTACTTCCAAACAGCCATAACAATATTAATGATGAGTTAGAAGGAAATAGCTTTTGTTTGGGTTGTGAGCTAGATTTTAATGTGCGAGAGCCCGATCAGAGGAACAAAATTGGATTTGAAGTAATCATGCCTCCTTTGAAAAGTTCACCAGGGGTGCTTCTAAAAAGGGAGCTCCTGGCACTACCAATTAGAAGACATTGTGTAAGTCTTCCCTCTTTTTCTCCTTTACAGATTCTATGCAGTAAGGAAAAGACTGAAGGAGGTTCTTCTTGTTCAGAACAATTGCTTTATCCATAAGCAAATGTGCACTTATCTGATTAATTAATGGATTCATAGATTATCCGTGCTTTTAGATGGAGGCGTCCTTGCTCCAGCTGTCAGAAGGCATTGCACAGCTATCCTATCTTTTTCTTTTCTTTACTTTAATAGATTTGTCCGTGGTAAGAAAAAAAATGGAATCAGTGGTGGAAAAACACAAGTGGGTTGTGATTCTGAATGGAAGATGTTGCTGTCTGGATCCCTGTAAAACTCTGTGAATGGCATGATAATAGCCTTCTGCCTAATCATTTCCTGCTCCACTGCATTGTCATGTGCTCTACTGGGGAGGGACTTCCCCGTGCTTCTGAGGCCTCTGTAACAGTGCTGCAATTAGGTGATTTCAGAGCATCTCTACATTAAGGGAAATTGCATTGTTAACCCGGGGTTGTTGTGCTTCCTGGTTCTTTGGTGTGATTGATATGGGCTGCTTGGGCTGCATTACATGGGAGGAGAGGGAAGACAAGTGGGAAGATCCAGCTGTTTCCCAGAGTTCCTTTAAACAGCAGATATGTTTCAAGATTAACTTTATTCATTCCTGCTTTTGTAGCTTTTGCTGTACTTTGAAGCTTTTGCTATACTCTGTGTGATACAGTCTCCCTTTCCCTCAAATATCTTTTCTGACTGCAAATCCTTCACTGGATGACCATAGTTTAACTTTTCCTAACATTAACCTTTCCTAACCTTTCTCATATCCATACTCAGAGATTCAGCATACTGCTACCGCAGAAAAAATGAAGCTGGTGACAAGTACAGAAAAATCTAGTACAACAAACAAGCAAACAAGCTTTCAGAAAGAATATAAAATACTATTACCCTGCAAACATTAGCCATGGAACAAAATGGACGAAAGGCTAGAACCTCTTAGCTGGTTTCAACTTCAACCAGACATAACAATAAAAAAGGGGAAAAAAGAAAAAAACATATACCTCATTGACATAGCAATACCTAATGACAAAAATGTTGCAGAAAAGGAAGAGGAAAAGAGAGAGAAATATACACCATTGGCTATGGTTAAAGAACTATAGCAACAGGGAAAAGTTACAATTATTCTGTTAGTCACATCAGTCACCAGCAACACATCATCATCATTATTATATTTACAGAAAACCTTCAGAAATTAGGCCTACCAAAATACATCCCTGCCAACATCCAGAAAGCAGTCATACTTAAAACATGTTCAATAGTCAGGAAATTTCTGAATCATTAAAAGACAGTAATACTTGGCAAAGCCCATCATGTTCATCTAGAAAAACCACCGCGAGCAAGAAAAGAAAGATTGATGATGATGATGATGATGATGGCAACACTGTTAATTTCTTTTAAAGATTTTTAAGAAGGATTAACAATTATCAGCAATTTTTACAAAACGTATGTCATGCCAATTATATCAAACAAATTGGAGAGGAAGGTCTATGGGTCAAAATGCATTCTTTAATAGGAATATCACCTCCAAATTATCCCTCCCCAACTTACACACAGAAAAGTACAGCCCTCCCCCAACACACACTGCAAACATGCACTCATAGTCAAATAACCAGGCATCTCATTCATACATCATCACATCAATACACCCACATACTGCCAACACATGCACGCGTGCACACACACACACACACACACACACACACACACACAGAGAGAGGATCACGCACTCCAAAACACGCACACACACATTGATTCACTCAAACAACCAGGCACCCCATGCACTCCATTCACCCATACTGTCTCTCACATACATACAGCTCAGTCTTACCTCCTACTTGCTTCTTCTTCACAACCCCTTTGTGTTTTAACAACCTTAAATAATTTGGTGTCGTCAGCAAACTTGGCCACTTCACTGCTCACTCCTAATTCCAGATCATTTATGAACAAGTTGAAAAGAATTGGTCTCAATACCGATCCCTGTGGGAACCCTCCATTTACTTCCCTCCATTGGGAGAATTGACCATTTATTCCTACTCTTTGCTTTCTGTTCTTTAACCAGTTACTGATCCATAAGAGGCCCTCTCCTTGTATTTCATGACTACTATGTTTATTCAGGAGTCTTTGGTGGGGGACTTTATCAAAAGCCTTTTGGAAATCCAAGTAAACAATGTCCACCAGGTCACCCCTGTCTACATGTTTGTTGATAGTCTCAAAGAATTCTAGTAGATCAGTGAGACTCAGGACTTGCCTTTGCGGAAGCCGTGTTGATTCTTCTTCAGCAGGACCTGCCCTTCTATGTGCTTACAGTCACAAACATGCTATAAATACCTCATTTAGAAAAGCCGTTTGACTTCATGTTCTTACAGAATCATAGAATAGCAGAGTTGGAAGGGGCCTACAAGGCCGTCGAGTCCAACCCCCTGCTCAATACAGGAATCCACCCTAAAGCCCTCATGGCACAATTGCTTCCTTTTATCTGTATTTTGCCTTTGGAAGAGATTGTGAGAGCGTGTACGTGCATTTTCCATTTTTCAAGTTTTACCGTCATTTGGGGTCTTTCGAAGTTAAATCTCTTTGAAGTCCTCTTTACATGTTCTCTGAATGTATGGAGGGGAGCATAAGGTCGTGTGTTCTTTTCCTGCTCCCCGCCTCAGTATGTGCAGTCAAATTCCCTCACTCATGCATCCAAAGCTCATGACATTCAGCTAAAATCCTCCTTTAGGTGTAAAGCTAAACGAATTTGGTGTTTTGTACACAAGCCTGCTTCCCATCCCTCTCTTTCTGTGACGCAGCCATGGGCAGCAGGTTACTAGTTTGCCATTATCTGGTCCAGCTGGACTATGGTTTCGCTCACGGGCCACAGGTTGTTTCCCTGGGCTTTAGTGCAGTCCTCACTGCTCCATCTCCTGTAGATGCAATTTGATAGCAGCAATGATGGAAAACCAATTTGCTACTGAATTGTGGGAATGTGGAGTGTGAGCTACTGAAGTCTGGCAGCATTATGTGGTGGAGGCTGAAAAGGGCTGAATTTAGCTTCAAAATTTAGCTGAATTTAGCTTCAAAATGCAGTCTCTGTTGTGACATGGTACCAAACTTCGATGGCAAACTGCTGATTGTTTTGCGACCACTGCTGTGCTGTTGAATTTTGGTGACATGCGAGCAGCAGGTCTAGGAGTAAAAATTGCTCCCCAGACTCAAATAAAAAATTGCTTGTTTATTTGAACCAGCAAAGACCACAAACTATGGTTTGGAGTTGGCTTGCTTAGACAAACCATAGTTAAAACTATCAGTTCAGACAAAACAACAAACTGTACTTAGAGGGAAATGGAAGCAAGGGCTTACTTTTTTATCTGTGTAGATGCACGACAGAGAATAGGGGAAGGAGAAATGCATGAATCCGAAGCTCAGTCATGAAGCACTAAATTATAATATAGGCCATAGCTAGAAGGGGCGAAATCGCAGGGTGATCCCTCCCTTACCCCAGGATCTCACCCTACCCTTTGAGCTCAGTTTTTCCATGGTCCCGGGCTGATCCTGAGACAGCAGAATGTGTGGCTGGGCATTGCGATTTGTCCTGGTTCCTCGTGAGGAGCCAGGACCCGCACACGAGGCGCAGAGCTCCTCAGGAAAACTGCACCCATCAGGGGTGGGGTGGGGGGAGTGGAGAAAATGTTTTTTTAAAATACAACAACAACCTTTCCTTTTGTGCACAAGCACTTGTGCACATCTTTTTCTTTAAGAAAAAAATAAAATGGCGGGTGCAATGCCTCTCCCTCTGAGGTCGTTGCATGCCATGTGTGAACAGAGGGGGAGATCTCACGATAAAAATATCATGAGATCTTCAGCTCTCTGTCCCGCTAGATTGGTAGGTCTAGCTAAGGCCTTAGTGTTACATCCAAACGCAGCCAAAGTGTGGGGCAGATATCTCTAGCAAACATGCATGAACACTAATGCACCATGCCATTTTTATGGTTCATTTTGATCTTTTAATAGCTGTATATACAAGATTATATACAGCCATATGAATGGTGCAGAAGCGCTGAGTTAGAGCTCACTGATATGGAATGCTAGCATATGTACATCCCAAGTTCAGCAATAGTGGTGGTGGTGGGAAACTGTAACTCCAGTAATGCCAATGATGTTTTTCAGTGCTTATAGTTTGATCCCAGTATGCCTAGGGCTGTTACATTTGATTCATCTTTAATTAACTTCATTGAAAAATGTGGTCAAAATTCCGAATAAAAACACACACAGTGCTTTAACAGAAAACTGAGTTCTTGGTGCCAAAGTCGTGTGTGTGTGTGTGTGTGTGTGTGTGTGTGTGTGGTTTGTTTATTACTTGGAAAAATGCAAGTCTTCAAAGAAGTTCAATCAGTTATACATGTTTTGTGGATACTTTTATGAGACTCTTTTCCGAACAGTATCAAAATATAAACCTTGTTGCTTTTGCAAAATACTTAATAGGTTTTGCTGGCAAAGAAAATATTTTAAAAGGAATGTCTCCTATTTAAGTACCCTCTTTACTATGTCGTAAACTATAAGAGACTAACAGATTAATGGAATAAATGCAAACATGCATTTTGAGAATCTTCTGTAACTTCAAACTCTTGAATTTTCCATTGGGGTTTGAAAGCACATCAGTGGTGTTGTAGGAGTTTCAAAATGGAACTAAAGCATTCTCTGTATTGTTTTTGTGGTCTGGAGTTTCTACATTTCTCAGCTCCAGATGTGGGGATGTGTTGAAACCAGTACAAGATCTGTTTGAGATTAGTAGGGCTTGCTTGATGTATTTGAGTATTCTATCACTCAATGATGCTGAATTTGAACTAGCAGGGTAGACAGTATCAGGATTCAGGGCACAGTTCGCAAGGGACCTAGATCCGAGACAGTTGTGTAGGATAGGACATGGTCATCATTAAAGCTGGATGTTACAGTCAGGGATGTCCAGGGGGATACGTGTAATGGCCTTCTGCTAGGACACACACCTTAAGAATACCCTGTAGCCACTAGTCCCTCTCCTTATGTTTAAGGACTGCTTCCTCTTCCTGTTATTCTTCATAGCTCTCTTGTTAATGCAGCCATCAGAGGTTGGCAATAATGTGATGGAGAGTCTTAGCCTTTGTTCAATGGCAAATCGCATGTGCCGCTTGGAGTAGTCTCCAATAGGGACCATGCTTCTCTTATGATTTACATATGGTGCTTGGAGCCCGTGATGTGTAAACAGAACAGCTGAAAGCTGCAGTCGTGTGAAATGAACAGTTCCCTCCTGCCACCACATGTTGAAAAGTTTAAGAATACAGCTAGTGGCATCCTTCCATGTGTCTGCTGTTGAGAAAACTGACAGAGGATGGATCTTCTCCATAATTGAAGAGAAAAAGTTGTGTAAAAGTAGGAAGAAGCACAATACTCCAATTTTTAACGCCATCTTTAATTACAGTATGTATTTGATGATGATGATTTTTTTGCAGGGGGAGGGATAACACCAGTGATATAGAAATGGAAGTCTGGCTGTTGATAGGTGGCACTAACAGTGCTGTCAGCAAATAAATGGGACCAAGCCTTCTATAAAACAATGATTCTTGTCTTTGTTGGGCATTTTCTTTTTCAGACCATGTGCTCTATTATCCACCTAGCTATTATCCTGTGCCATGCTACTCCATAGGTCAGTAATAGCCTCCCTCTCTATCAACTAACATTCTCTCCTTTAACACCCTCTTAAACTCCATTGCTTTTTCAGCCTTCATGTGCCACCTATTTTCAGTTTACCCTCCATTGGCCTTCCAACTTTTATCCATCCTGTCTAGCTTAAATTCTAAGTCCTGTGGATTGGGCCGTTTCAGTTTTTTTATTATTTGTCACATTCACAACTCTTCAAGGAGCCTACGACAGGTTTTGAAGTATGAAGTACATTAGGATGAGTGAGATACTTCCAAACCAGGTATAATATCACACTGGTTATTATAATAATAATATATTTATTTATTACCCGCCTCTCCCTCTGGATCAAGGCAGGGAACAACATAGGATACAAAATATTATAAAATACATAAAAATGATTAAAACATATAAAAACTAATACATTATTAAAATAACAGCCAGACATTTTAAAATTCGACTGGGTAGGCCTGCCGGAAGAGATCAGTCTTTATTGCTTTTTTATATTCAGAAAGGCTATTGAGTTGGCAGATCTCTCCCAGCAGGACATTCCACAGTCTGGGAGTGGCAGAAGAGAAGGCCCTCTGGGTAACAGTTGTTAATCTAATTTTTGCTGGCTGAAGTAAATTCTTCCCCAAGGACCTGAGAGTGCACTGTGGGTTGTACGGGAGAAGGCGATCCCGCAGGTAACTTGGACCCAAACTAGGTAGGGCTTTAAAGGTAATAACCAACACTTTATACTTTGCCTGGAAACTAATTGGCAGCCAGTGTAATGATTTTAAAACTGGTGTAATATGGTCACCCCTAGATGTACCAGTGACCAACCTGGCTGCCATATTTTGCACTAGTTGAAGTTTCCAGACTAGGCACAAAGGTAGCCCTATGTAGAGTTACCTGTATGTTCGATGCTTAGAAAAGATAGAACACAGAAAAGTTTAAAGATGGAAACCTGTCAGCTTGTGTACCCCGGAAACCTAGTACAGTTATTAATTGAGCATATTAAGTAGTTTTTTATGTGCAGGATGAAACTCTAGATGGAGCAATTCCCTTCATTTAAATATTACATATGCTGTGCATAGATGATAATGATTTCACTGAGCTAGTGCTTGTTAGACAGTTGACTGACAGAAGAATAACATCATTCTGCTAAAATATTCAGGTATGGTTTAGATTAAAAAGGAGTGTGCTGGTAAGAAAGATAGAGGCAGAGAGATAGACTTCCAGACAAGCAAACGTTTGAAATGTATGCTTTGGAAAATATCCTGCCTACAGATGTATTCTAGGAACATGTTGTGGTATTACACTAGGAAGTCATAATTCCCATTTAAGCCATTTCAATATTTGATTGGATTGAATGATACAGATGTGTTTTAAGCTCTAATGATACAGATATGCTGTGAAACACTTTGAGGATAAAGTTGCTCATATCTGTTCTAACTAAGATGCTACAGTTGGAGCAGTTCAATCAGTGAATGGGTCCAGACCACCATTGGTCTAATTCTATGGGATGGTTAGTGTGGCCTAAGGTTATAGACTATTAGAGGGCCATTTGTTGCTATACTCTTGCCTTTTAAGACTAATAACATCTAGCAAAGGGCATTTGACTGACTGGGTCCAGGGGGTAAGACCATGCTCCTTTAAGAGAGAAGTCCTTAGTCAGTGTGGAAGTGGGGCTAATCAGCCTTAATGCAACTGAAACCATACTTAAGGCTCAGTCATCATCTGCTCCTTGTTGGAGCAACATACAAACAAGCTTGTCTGGTTTGCAACATCAATACTACTTGGAACTCTTTGTGGTACTAACTTGTTCCTGTCTCCCTAAGTTTTATTAATTTATTTATTTAGTTAGTTATTTTCTATACTGCCCAATAGCCAAAGCTCTCTGGGTGGTTCCCAACAATACACAAATAAAAGCATCATAAAGTAATTAAAATATACAAAACCAAAAACAATTTAAATAGTTAAACACAATTACAACAGAATACTAGACATGGTTAGACAGCAGACACACCAAGATATGCCTGGGAGTAGAGTACAGTATTAACCTGATGCCAAAAAGATGACAGTGTTGGTACCAGGCGGGCCTCAAGGAGGAGCTCATTCCACAGTTGGAGGGCCACCACTGAGGGTTTTTTTTTTAAAAAAAAAAGATCCATAGTGAATACTCTGCAACCCAGGCTTCCCCAGCACTTAATAATATTAAGCCCTTTCTGTGACAGAGGCAGAACAGAACAAGATGCAAGTTTTAGAAAATGAATATTTTAGGCCATTGTATAAATAAGAGAAGATACAAAACAGGAACCTGGCATCTTTTTTTAGTACATCTTTCATTTTTGAGCATATACAAGAGTTCAGGTTTACAAGAACAACTGCTAATCATTTATAGTAGAGATCCCTGTTTATTATTCCTATTCATCTGGGTCATCAATCCTTCAAAGATATGACAGAATGCCAGAGATATTTTTAGAGACCATTAATAAATGCTTCTCTAGAAACTGAGGCTTGCATAAATTACAAACCAGGGCAGGAAATATGTGTTCAAAAACTACTGGAGGTACTTGAACCAATATTCAGAAGTGTGCCATATTACATTTGGATAAACATTATTGCTGAGCCACAATGACAAGTTGAAAAAGATTATTTATGGCACTCTGGCCATTTGTTAGACGCAAAAGCATTAATCTGTTAGACGATCTCTAATTCAGATGAATGGTTTCTTTATAGATTGAATCTTCAATTCTATACACACTGACCTATAAGAAAGTATCATTAAACTTATTGGCAGGTACTTCTGAGTAGGATGTATAGGTTTGTGCTGTAAAAGAAGAATGCTACTTATATCAGACTGAAATGATAGCTGCTTTTCCCACATGCATAACAATTGATACTAAGGGTGTGCACTCCACCCTGGAATTATCTTGTAACTGCGAACATCCATGGAGGATTCAATCTTCCAGAGCAGAGATTGGCTGCTTCCAAACCCATCAATTAATATTAGAGTGGAGACATGCCCAATTGGAGCTTCTAAAGTCTCCAGAATTATCCTGCTGTCTCTCTCTCTCTCTCTCTTTCTGTGTGTGTAAATTGAATATCTCCATATTTGGAAGACGGTGAGTGGTAGCTTTGATATTCACTTCTGTGGCTAACCAATTAAGAATAGCCACAGCGCTGTCCCTGACCATGTTCTCCTTCGATCACAGTATTTGGGGGAGTGGGAAACACTAACTGGCTGCTGATTCTGGCCGTGTGGCTGACGGGGAGTGTGTTTCTGCTTGGTATTAATTTTTGTGAACCGGCCAGAGAGCTCCAGCTATTGGGCAGTATAGAAATGTAATAAATTAAATAAAAATAAATAAAATAAATATTATAGAAGTCAAACATCCACATTTCCACAGTATGAAAGTGTGTCAAAGGGCGCTTTTTGTTGGGCAGATGTGTGTCAAAGGGCAGTCTTGCTGAAAAAAGAGGAGGGCAGGGCAGTTCTCCACTCAACTGCTCAATCATGAAGGAGGACGAAGAGAGATCGCCCAAACACCCTGCAGAGAAGGTGAGCGAGGCTGATGCCATCTGTGCCCGGGACTCAGTACTATTCAACTCTGTGGTTCTTACTCCTGAGTAGGCATGTCTAGTTTCCTGACAAGAACAATGGTGGCTTCCCATTGCCATGCCAATATTGACCACAAACTTCTCCAAAAACTAATTGTAATACTTTCTCTTCACTTATATTGTTTAATATGAACTTTGTTGTTGTTGTTTATTCATTCAGTCGCTTCCGACTCTTCTTGACTTCATGGACCAGTCCACGCCAGAGCCTTCTGTCGGCTGTCGCCACCCCCAGCTCCCCCAAGGTCAAGTCTGTCACCTCCAGAATATCATCCATCCATCTTGCCCTTGGTCGGCCCCTCTTCCTTTTGCCTTCCACTTTCCCTAGCATCAGCCTCTTCTCCAGGGTGTCCTGTCTTCTCATTATGTGGCCAAAGTACTTCAGTTTTGCCTTTAGTATCATTCCCTCAAGTGAGCAGTCTGGCTTTATTTCCTGGAGTATGGACTGGTTTGATCTTCTTGCGGTCCAAGGCACTCTCAGAATTTTCCTCCAACACCACAGTTCAAAAGCATCTATCTTCCTTCGCTCAGCTTTCCTTATGGTCCAGCTCTCGCAGCCATAGGTTACTACGGGGAATACTATTGCTTTAACTATGCGGACCTTTGTTGTCAGTGTGGTGTCTCTGCTCTTAACTATTTTATCAAGATTTGTCATTGCTCTCCTCCCAAGAAGTAAACGTCTTCTGATTTCCTGGCTGCAGTCAGCATCTGCAGTAATCTTTGCACCCAGAAATACAGAGTCTGTCACTGCCTCCACGTTTTCTCCCTCTATTTGCCAGTTATCAATCAAGCTGGTTGCCATAATCTTGGTTTTTTTGAGGTTTAACTGCAACCCAGCTTTTACACTTTCTTCTTTCACCTTCGTCATAAGGCTCCTCAGTTCCTCCTCGCTTTCAGCCATCAAAGTGGTGTCATCTGTATATCTGAGATTGTTAATGTTTCTTCCTGCGATTTTAACTCCAGCCTTGGATTCGTCAAGCCCAGCACGTCGCATGATGTGTTCTGCATACAAGTTGAATAGGTAAGGTGAGAGTATACAACCCTGCCGAACTCCTTCCCTATCTTAAACCAGTCCGTTGTTCCGTGGTCTGTTCTTACCGTTGCTACTTGGTCATTATACAGATTCCTCAGGAGACAGACAAGATGACTTGGTATCCCCATACCACCAAGAACTTGCCACAGTTTGTTATGATCCACACAGTCAAAGGCTTTAGAATAGTCAATAAAACAGAAATCGATGTTTTTCTGGAACTCCCTGGCTTTCTCCATTATCCAGCGGATATTGGCAATTTGGTCTCTAGTTCCTCTGCCTTTTCTAAACCCAGCTTGTACATCTGGCAATTCTCTCTCCATGAATTGCTGGAGTCTACCTTGCAGGATCTTGAGCATTACCTTGCTGGTATGTGAAATAAGTGCCACTGTCCGATAGTTTGAACATTCTTTAGTGTTTTCCTTTTTTGGTATGGGGATATAAGTTGATTTTTTCCATATGATCTTAGGGGAAAGCATAGTGTGTTGTTTTACCATAATTGTGCAGTTTCAGGCTGCTGTACTATTCTATTGGGTGGGAAATTTCACCGACACAGTAGTGATACAGGTGAAAAGATACATGAGCTGAAATAGCGCAGTAACACAGAGACATGAAAGTGCCCAGCGCTAGACTCACTAAGGAAATGGAGGGGGAAACCACGGACTCAAAGTCAGGGAAAAAAGGTGTGATGGAGCTCTGTCTCATTCCCTTTTCTCCAGATTCCCATGCTGAGGTTCTTTGTTGCTGGGTAATGGTATGGTACCCTCTGAAATAGGAAATTCTCAGGTACATGGCTGCCATATGAGTTAGGGCCAGCCATAACTGGAGACAGTCAAATTGTTTGGATGGTAGACACCCTGGTTTTTTTCTCTCAAAATGTGTTCAAATGCTTGGAGAGATGAAAAAGGAAATATGGAAAGTGACTCCAAATTAGTATGAGAGAGGTGTTTGTGTGTGTGTTTGCAAGGAAGAATGTTCTTATAAGTCATTTTCATACTTAGTTTTTCTAATATTCATTATTTCTTTCATGGAGGATCTAGCCCCTAGCTTGTTCAAGAAACAGTTTCATATGGCACAATCATATCTCCAGGTAATCATATCTGTGTCCCTCACTTCTTCTAAGCCAGAGGTAATGAAGTAACCCAGCCCATCGTCTTTAAATAGGCTTTCTTGGTTTTAATGTCTGTTCTGTTTACTTTGTGTAGACACATAAATGTCATCTGCCATGTGAGCTTTTATTTGTGAGTTATTCTATTAGTTGAATAATGTGTTTTTATGAGGAACAAGCTCACATGGCAGAGAAGAAAATAACAAAAAAAACCACATTTTTTTAAAAAAATCTCAAAGCTCCTGTGACTAATTTAATCTTGACAGAAGTAATTTGCTTTGGGTTTTGAATGTCTTTATTCCCTTTTCTGGAGCTATGTGTAAGTTTTACATGAATCTTGTACTTTCCTCAAGGAGTTGGAATTTAAGAGAACTTGCTGAGAGGTATTGAGTTTTACAGAGTTATGTCAGGTCTAATTGAATTCTCAGAATAACAATTTCATTTAGAGCACACAAGAATTATTTTAGAAATGGGGTCCCTTCCTATAAAATACATCCACTCAGTTTGCAGAGTTGCTTCAAGCATCTCCCACCAATGCACTAAATTTAAAATGGCAGCAGGAATACTTAAAGACCGGTGGTCTAAGGAGCTGCAGCATTCTAAGTCATTATTCACAGATGCAGGCTGCCACCTAAACGTCTCCAATAAATCTCTTGCAAAATTCTTCCAAGGACCAGAATCTCCTCTGAAAAGAGTGTGTTGCTCTTGAGGCAATAATAGAATAGAAACGAAATCCGACACTTGGTCTGAGCAAGAAAGACCTATTTCAAAGCTACAAGATAAAATAAATAAGATACAAGCCATGTTTCTCAGACCCAGAGAGTTCTGGATCTCTGGCAAAGAATGAAGGGTACTTCTAAGCTCTAACCCACCGGATGAAAATTATGTGTAGCCCTGGCACACATCCTCTTTGCTTTCCCAATGAACACTGGGACAAACTGTGTGTGTGTGTTTGCGTTGAGTAAGATGCCACATTAATAAATTAAAATCGCTTTCACCAGGGCCAGATCTACACCAAGTAGGATAAAACACGCTGAAAACATTTTGAAAACTGTATATAGAGTATGTCCTGGGCCCCAACAGTTCCCAAAACTGTTATAAACCATTTTAAAGCAGTAGTGTAGATCCTGCCCAGGGGCTTGTCTGGACGAAGGGTTTGCCCCGGGGAGGATTTGCAGTAGTGGCAGGTCATCTACATGATACAGCTGCCATTGTGAAGCCATCCAAGGGCAAACCCCAAAAATTCCGCTGAAAAGAAGCCAGGCACTTACCCCGATGTTTTTGTCTGCAGAGGCATGTCACAGCTAACGGCACCCCCTGATTGGTCACCATCAGCTGGACAGGGAAAGGGTGGACTTCCAGGAGCTCGGGAGAGTCCTGTGCATCTGTAAATAAAAAAATAATTAAAAATGGGGAGGAGGAGAGGAACGGGGCCCATTCCTCCCCCATTTTTATTTCTTTTATCTGTATCTGCGTAGCTGCATAGATACAGATAATAATATTAAAATGGGGGTGAGGAATGGGCAGCCAGAGGGAGGAGAGTTGGTTTGGGTGCCCTGTGTTGCTCTCCTCGTCCTTCTCTGGCTGCCTCATTCCTCCCCCTTCCCTCCCGGTGATCAGCGCAGCAGCTGTGGCAACTCTGCACTTGCATTCCCTCCCATGCAGATGCCAGGAAGGAGTGCAAATGCAGGAGCCCGAGGCCTCGCAGTGCCAAAGATGGGGCCCGGGTTGAAATCAGTCTGACTGTTGGACTGAGTTTATGAATTCATGTCAACCATCTGAAGGAGCTGCCAGTAGCCAAGCTGAAAGACGCCAGCCTCATCAAGGTGAAGTTTGAAGACCTGAAGGCCTGGTCTGACGTCATTACTCCTCAGGGGGTGATCGGAATTTTCTCCAGATCAGATCATTCTAAAATGACCTATCCAGAAGTCGAGCAGTAACACGCGCTGCCCCTCACCCTGATCTGCGACAACATCCATGACCCGGGGAACCTGGGTACCATCCTGAGATCGGCGGCCGGGGCGGGTTGCAGCAGGATCCTGCTGGTCAAAGGCTGTGTCGATGCCTGGGAGCCCAAGGTGCTGCGGACGGGGATGGGCGCTCACTTCCGCTTGCCCATCGCCTCTAACCTGGAGTGGAAGGTGGTGCCAAGCCTTTTTATTCTCCCAGTATTTTAACAGTCTATAAATAAATTTTAACTTGATGTTTTAAATTTGTAATTTTGCATTGCTGCTGTTTTTATCTGGTTGAGCTTTTATATTGTATTTTGTACTATGGTTTTATACTGTTGTTTTATACTTTGAATGTTTTTAATTTTTGTGAACCGCCCAGAGAGCTCCGGCTATTGGGCAGTATAGAAATGTAATAAATAAATAAATAAATGTCAGATAATGTTTTCAGTGACTTAGAGAACAAAAAGTGAAAGGGTGATTAAATGGTTAAATGGGAGTAGGGAAACGATTTTAGGATTTTTGCTCGGCAACTACCTCTGTATTTCCACCATCTGAATTTGATGGTGCAAGTTGCAGGCAAATTAATGTTCATACCTTTCTGATGAGTCACAATTATTATTTTGATTGTTTTGAGCTCAATTAATTGGCTATTTGCAAAGCCTGACAGCAGGAAATTCGGTGGGGGCGTGAACAGTTGCACGTCTATGCTTCCCTCATGCTGCACACAGGTGGGCCACCTTTCCTGATAGGAGAAGAAAGTGATTGCAGAGGGAGGGGAATTGGGCTCTCTGATTAACTTTGACAAGCCTCCATTTGCTATTTAGCTATCACATTTGTATCCCATTTTCCTTCGAGGTATTTAGCATAGCATGCATGTGTTCCCATTTTATCCTCAGAACAACCCTATGAGGTAGGCTAGACTGAAAGAGAATAACTTATCCAAAGTCATCCAATAAGTTTCATAGCTGAGTAGGGATTCAACACAACTCAGTCTAGTACACCCCCACTAGCTACTGAATTCAAGATACTCTTGATGGTTTCTTCAATCCATCTTTTAAGAGATCTCTACTGAGCACAAACACACTTTCCTGCTTACCTGGGAGCAAAGTTGTGGAGCGTTCTGGGCGGAAGTCTGGTGTCACTGGACCTCTGAGGAGAACAGGGATACCTGGGAGCCAATCAGAAGACTGATTGGCTCAGCAGGGGGCGGGGCTTTAAGGATGGACTGGAGGGAAAACTGTCTCCCTCTGCTCTGCCCATAGCTTGTAACTGTGGGCTTCTGACTTGACTTTGGCATTGCCGTCACTCCAAATTAATGTATTTGTTGCTGATGGATGTTATTTGCTGCTTAATGGGACTGGGAAGAAATTTTACCTCCATGGTGTAGGGTTTTCACCTTCCCATGGCAAGAACATTATTTCTGTTGTACTTAGTTGATTTATATAGCATGATGACTGTGACTGCTAGCTCAGCTGATAGTTTATTTAAGTCACAATGATGTAGGTGTGGAAGATAATGGGCTGGATGTGCTTGTAAGAGGGAATGGGATTAGGCTCCCTGCTTCCCCATATGGTAGGGAGGAATCTCCTTAAGGGATTCTTCAAGTGTGTGTGGTGTCAAGAAGACTCAGCCCAGTGTAGGCCTGCAAGCCTGCCACACCCCAGGGCAGCTGAAACGGGTTCTCATTAGCTGTTTGCACTGTGATCTGATTATCTGATTCCTGGCTCCTTGCATGCAGGCCAGGGTGGTGGGATCAGTCAGCCTGATGATTGGATCCATGCCCTATGCACCTAGCCAAATTCTATTAAGCTGATACCAGAGAAGATGTTGCTAATTATTTAATGCATCCAGGTCCATGTTGGATTTCTCTCTCCTTCCCCATCCTTCCCCAACTACCCGCTGCCAGACACAACTTTTTGTTGGTAATCAGAAGTTCAGCTTTTGCAGAAGTGATAGAGAATTTCAATTGGGGCAGAAAACATTTAAAATTGAAATCCTCACATTTATAATGTACATGTGAAAATAAGAATTACAGAAATGTCGAGTCTGAAATTCAGACTTCCCATATTGAGTTTCTGTCATTTTGATTCTGCATGAATCTTGAGGGTTTTGGGGTGGACATCAGCCAAAGGGATAAGAGAAATGTCTGAAGAGATCTGCTTAGTTTGATCAATGAAGTCAAACAGATCTGGGCTTGACCAGTGCCCTGAATGGAAGTTGGCCTGGGATATCTATGCAAGTCAATCTAAGGCCTTTGCTAGACCTAAGTTTTATCCCGGGATCGTCCCTGCCTGCTCCCAGGATCCCCTGTGTGTCATTTACATGAACAGGGATGACCCCGGGACGATCCCGGGATAAACCTTAGGTCTAGCTAAGGCCTAAGATGCATGGAGTGAGAATGCAAGAGTAATAATAGCTGAAATAAATATAAGAAATTTGGAAATCTAAATGTAGAGTTTGGATTTCAGCCGATATGTTACATTCTGAAACTAGATTTGAAATGCATGCGCAAGTAGTTTGAGCTCTTTTCGACACCAGTCTTGATCGGTAGCTGAGCACTACAGCTGATGATATTTTTCATATAAAAACCCAGATAATGCCTACAGCACATTATGTCTGAGAAACAAATAAAATTATATGTCTTTACTAGCAGCTAAAGACCATTATTGCAACCACCAGGGAGCTGAGGCTTCCTTTTCAGGAATATTTCATAAGCTTTATAATGTATATTAAGTATTATCTTGTTGCTAGATCATAACATTGTGTTCTTGGAGCGGGTGTGTGTGTGTGTGGGATGATTGTTAGATTTCATCATGGAAGATCCATAGCAAATGTTGCCTCGTGGCTTCATGCTTATGGTGATAATCCTGCCTTCCATCAAACTGAATGAATCATTTTGGAAGTGGTTGATTGTTATCTGGATACAGTTTCTGTCTGTTGTATATATTAGGTAGAAGACAGGGCTGGGCAAAACTACTTAAGAATAGACTGTGACTGAGTAACTAACACCCTATAATGTAGTTTTTAGCTGATGGCCTATATGCACGCACACAGCACAAAGGCATAGCTGGCACTGAGAGAACTATGCTGGCTTTGAGGGGAATGGGGATGGAATAGGGAGTGCAGTTTCTGGGCTCAGAGGTCAGCACCATGGTTCTGACCTTGGATCCTAGAAACTAAACAATCCTATGTGTCCCCCCACCCACAAACACTGTCTAGGGGGCATAGGATGCTCTCTCCCAGCTTTAAAAGCAAATACCAACACTTAAAATTGGGCTGTGAAACAAATAGGTAGCCAATGAAGTTGATGTAAGACCAGAGTTCTGTTGTCCAGTCATTGGGCAACAAACAAAAGTCTGGCCATCACATTCTGAACCCATTGGCAGCCCCATGTAAAAAAACTATTGCAGTAGTCAATAACTAATAAAGCATGAATGTGCATCTCCACTGGTTTGAGTTACTAGTTGGCTGCATTACAATATTATATGAGAGCCAGTGTGGTGTAGTGGCTAAAGTGTCAGAGTGGGAGGCGGGAGATGCAGGTTCTAGTCCCCACTCGGCCATAGAAACCCACTGGGTGACTTTGGGCCAGTCATAGACTCTCAGCCTAACCCACCTCACAGGGTTGTTGTTGTGAGGATAAAATGGAGAGGAGGAGGATTATGTTCACCACCTTGGGGTCCTTGGAGGAAAGAAGGAGGGATATAAATGCAATAATACATACATAATACATGCATTTGTGTATGACATTTTCTGGTTGGGGGTCTAGATGCCTAAAATGTGCACGGCAATGTGATTTTTTTCAACTACTAATTTACAACTTCATTTCCGTAAATCAAAGTTAAATGGGTAACTTAACTAAAGGTTTAGAGATTTGTTATCTCATTAACCTCTAAGCCAGGAAAATATTGAATTATTTGGTATTGTCTGTGTTTAACCAGTGCTTCTTTGCTATTCTGGAAGATACCAGTTCAAGTAAATGCTGAAGACTCTCCTGGATAAGTGTAAGAAGGAAATTACACAATGCTTAAACTTATACAATAGTAGATAGTTGTTTCAAGCATCAGTAAAGATGGTCTTTGTTAAAAGAAAGTTGAGGTGTGCAGAGCCTATATGGCTAATTGACTTTTCTTCCAGCACTTTATCTTAACAAGCCACCTGGACCATTTTTAGTCAGCTTTGATTTCATTTAGCTACCCGGGGCATTTGTATATTTTTGACTCAATAGCATCTGGGCAACATGCAAATTAAAAGTTGAGAGATTTAACAGAATTAACATAAACAAATGAGCAGTGACTATTCTTCTTAGTGGAAACAGTTAGGTCTTCTTTACTCTTCAAAATGACTACATGGCTTTAGTTGGCAAAAGAGAGAGGCTTTCATGGAAATGAGTACAACTGTTAAATTTGTTGTAAATGCAGTCAATGGTCTTTATCATCCAATTCACTAAAGATGGCCAAGAAGCAATAGAGAGATATTTAAATTAAACGTAAGAGAGAGCTTCCTCCTGACTGTGGGTCCACAGCTACCTTCTTCTGTGTGGCAGGTTTTGGCTCTTCTTTACTAACAGGACAAAGTTTGACAAGTATTTTTGAGAAACTCTTGGGGTTGTTTCAAACATGTCTTATTTACTCTTTATTATATTTTGAATCTACCCAATAATCAATATTCTCTGGGCAAATTACAAACAGCAAGAAGTTCAAAAGATCATACAGTTAACAATACAAAATATAGTTCAAATATTTAAAACAAGAAAATACAAAACAGCACAGGAATAGATAAAACAGCCATAAAATTCTAAAACTAGGTCTCTAGGGTGCCTGGAAGAAAAGATAAATGTTGGCACCAGGCAGACCTCTTAGGGGAGAGAATTCCATAAGCAGGGTGTCACAACTGAGAAGGCCCTCTCCCTTGTAGCTACCCACCAATTTTCTGTCAGCAAGGGCACCTTGATGAGAGCTTCCAAAGTTGACCTAAGTCCAAGCAGGTACATACAGGAGGTGACGTTCCATTAGATACTCAGGTCTAAAAGCTAGTGTAATGGTGGTTCCCTCTTAAACATAGTTAAAATTTAGAGTGGGCTGTGTGCAAACTCCCTCCTCCTGCCTTAACTTCTGAGAGATACGTCTGCACTGACCTTAACACTGATTAAGGCTAAACAGGTTTGCCTATACTGCAATGTGTTGTATGCAGTTCTGTCTTTGAAAACAAATTGAAAACTGAAGGTAGTTCAGAATGTGCTAAATGGGACAGGGTGATAACAGCATGTCATGCCAGCACTTCACCATCTTCAGAGGCTCCCAGTCAATTTCTGGGCCCAAATCAAAATACTTGTTTTGACCTTTAAGGCTCTTCATGGCTTGGGAGTATGGTATGGCTCCACCTGGACTTTGAGAACTTCAGTGATCCTTGACGTGCAACAGGAGGCTACAGGAAACAGAGAAGGCCTTTTCAGTGGTAGTGCCCTGGCTGTGAAATACCCTCTGCAATGAGGCTCACCTGGCAGCTACTTTGGAGCTTTTCTACACAAGGCTATTAAGTCGCTGTATCTACTTTCAGTTTCATTGCAGAATTGAGATCCAAGCACTACATGAAGGGCATTTTCTTTCCTGCTTTTCCACTACATAACCTTTAGGTGGCATTGTGGTATAGCAAAATTGTGAAAATGTGCAAGTGAAAAAAGCAGTTTCTTTCACTTTCACAATTAATAATAATAATAATAATAATTTATTTCTTACCCGCTTCTCCACTTGGATCGAGGCAGGGAACAACAGTGAATATAAAACACATGAAGACTGATTAAAACATTCTTAAAACATCCTAAAATCATTCTAAAATTACATTTTTCTTGCTCTAAAACACTCGCTGAAAGTGCTCATTAGACATGGAAGTGAAAAAGGAAGGTCAGAATATCATCTAAAGTACCTGTAAAGTACTGTGAATAGGGAACGTTAATAAGCACATCTAGAAAAGCCCATGCTGTTATTTTAGCACCAGGCAGAAACCTTATTGTTTCCCCAGATCTTTTAATCTGTCTTAATTTAAAACTATATTTTACTACCTGTATATGTCCATGTGTCCATAAAGGGTTCTAGTTCAGGGCTGAGCAGAAGGTAAATCTCCAGATGTTTTGGACTTCAACTCCCAGAAGTCCCTGCCAGCATGGCCAATGGTCAGGAATGATGGGAGATGAAGTCAAAAATATCTGGAGATCTATATTCTGATTACTCCTGTTTTAGGCATTTCAGCCCCATGAGAGCATTTCACATCAGCATTGGACGTTGCTGCTGACAGTTATAGGATTTCTGCTGAGAGTTATAGGATCTCCCTCCTTTGAAGATATTTGAAGAAAATCTTAAACCAATAGTAATGATTTAGATGCAGGATATACCCTTTGAAGGTAGAACTGGACTATTTTGTCTTTCAGATTGTACCAATTTGTATGAATCCAGATTTCAGTACAGCTTATTGCTAGTTATTGACAGTATAGTTGGCTGCCTCATTGGCAGCCTCAGTTTCAAGCTAGGTTTTGTCCATAACATCATCTGTATAAGCATCTTGCCAGGTTGCATATGGATTTGATCTAGGATCACACAGAATTTGTATAAAACTGTAATTGTATTCCCAGCCCTCAAAAGGTTCCCCTATTTCCTTAAGGGGGAAAAATGTCTTAAGATATAGTTTTAGTTTTCAAAAAAAGCATGTGTGAATTTTGAACATATGCCGTTGAAAGCAAATATACACATTTTCCTTGGGAGGAAGGGCTACAGGGGGATGACTTTAGAGTGATGACACAGTCAAGGGTGTCAGTTGTCTTCTACCAATGAACTAGTGAGAAGGGACTGTTGAGAGTAGAACCCTGTAGCTGGGGGAAGAAACCTCTCAAAATTACTGCCAGGCAACCAGCCTTCTGACCAAACTAAAGTGATGTTAATTGCGAGCTCTCTCATTGTTCTGACCATGTGACTCTATGCCTCAAATCCCTTCACTGGCTTCCTGCCCATATCTGGTTCCTGCTCAAGCTTCTTGTCCTGACCTTCAAAGCCCTCCTTTCCCTTCCTTATCTCTCTGCACTTCTGTCCTGACACACGTCTTCCTATGATCTTCATTACTCCAGCTCCACCACCTTCAACCATGCAGAGGTCTCTTCCTCAAGGACTCCACTCATTTTCCCTTGCTGCCTCTTATGCCTACCAGGATATGTGCCCACTTCCCTGTACCACTGTGGCCAAGCTATCCCTGTCCAGGAGAGGCTGTAGTTAGTGAACCAGCGAAACCTGGTAAAAGGCCCTCTTAGCTGCCATGACCACTTGGGGCTGAAGCAACAGCGATGAATCTAGGAGTAACCCCAAACTATGGGCCTGATCTTTCAGAGGGAGTGAAACCCCATTCAGAACAGGCAATGGGCCTATTCCCCACACCCAGGAGCGCCTCCCCCACAGAGCTTCCGTCTTGCCAGAATTCAGTTTCAGTTTATTGATCCTCATCTGAATCAGTAATAGGAGTACTCCTAGATCCATTGGAGGTCCAAGTCTTTTATCAGTTTCAGCTGGTTCACCAATTACAGCCTCTTCTGGACAGCTTGGCCCCAGTGGTACAGGCACTAGAAACTTCAAGACTGGATTACCGTAATGCACTCTATGTGGTGCTGCTGTTAAGGATGTTCCAGAAGCTGGAGTAGTGCAGAATTTAGCAGCAAGCAGATTATAACCATACAACATTCATGGTTTTCATATATATATATTAAAAATCAAGCTTCAGGTATTAAAAAAACAAAAATGTTGAAGTATGGAGGTAGGGAATTAAGCACAGTGTGAAGCCAGGGAAGATTAGTAGGCCAAATTACAGGCCTGCCCCCTCCCCTCTGCTGTGGGGCAGCTCCATCTAAGGGGGATGGAGTGGACACACCCCTCCCTCTGTGGTAGACCATTTCAGACGCTATGCCTAGGGGTGCTGGCAGGCATATCTTCACTCAGCTGAGTCCATTCACTAGTTTCAACTAAGCCAAAGTTGGTATAATTCAAATAATCACATATTCTTCCTCTCGCTGCCATTTCCTCTGTTCTTTCTTTTTATCTATTTTAGTCTGTAAGACCCTTAGTGTCTGTTCTTTGTATGTAAATGTCAGGTTCCCCAATCATGTGTTGTATATCAGTAGCAGACTCTCTTTGGATTTCTCTTTCAACACCCAAAGGTCTAGGGCTGGAACAGTGGTCAATATCCCATTCCCCTCCTCCACACATGCTACATAATATTGTCACGAGAAAAGGACATGCCAAATACCATGGATTTGAAGCATACATATTTCTTGCCACAGAGCCTTCTTGGATAGCCAGTGTGGTGTAGTAGCTAAAGTGTTGGACTGGGAGGCAGGAGATCCGGGTTCTAGTCCCCACTTGGCCATGGAAACCCACTGGGTGACTTTGGGCCAGTCACAAACTCTCAGCCCAACCCACCTCACAGGGTTGTTGTTGTGAGGATAAAATGGAGAGGAGGAGGTTTATGTACGCCGCCTTGGGTTCCTTGGAGGAAAAAAGGCAGGATATAAATGCAATAATAAATAAATAAATAAATAAATAAGCAAATAGCACTTCCAACAATGAAGTCAATTACTGATGCCCATCCAAGGATCTATTATGCTGAACTACTTTTCAGATGAAAAAATAAGATAAACATTTAGTGAGCCTGGGTTACTGATGCATGCACATATGTCTGCAAAACAACAAAATGTTTTCAGTTCTTTTTATTCATTTTTTAAAAAGGGAAAGAATTGGTGGTGCAGATAGTCACTGAGAAAAGTTGTTGGCTGTAAGTTGTCCTCCCTCTTCTCTGCGGAAACACATGTCTCTGCCTGCTGTTCATCAGCCTTGATTTTGATGGGGTGATTTTTAGTCAGCTGTCTCTATCACTTTGGCACAGACAAAAAATCCCTTAAAAATGTTACACTTCATCAAAGTGTATCATGAGACTTCACGGTCATTATCTCAATGGCCGCTCTGATGTGCTACAATTGGCAGAGGGACAGACGGTAGGGGGTGTATTAGAAGAAAGCCTGCGTTTCATGTGGAAAGCTGGCAAGCCTCTCCGAGCTTCTGTCAACAACTCAGCGGTCTGATCCGATGCACTGAGTGCTGATTATGCTCTTGTTTCTGTAGGAAGTAAACAAGAAAATGAATTCCACAGCACAACACAGCCTCTTTGTATCTTCAAAATGGTGTGACTGGAATCGAGCCAACCTCATTGAAAGTTTGGCCATTTTTGTCATCAGTGCCCTGGTACTGATGGAAGCTTTGATTACTGCTTGGATCCTGCAATAAGACCTTTCAGGGACAGCCACTCAGCAAATAAAGGCATTGATTGGTTGTTGGGTCAATTTAGCCATAAGGGTGCAGAGCAATGTCCTTATAAAAGACTAATGGATTAGCTACACAACTACTACCACTGTAGGCCTTATTTCTCAAGTAACTTCATGACTGCTTTCCAGCTTGGCAAGGACTCGCTTCCTCTAAAGCTAGCTTCAGAGCATTCTTGCTATCAATAGTGCAGCTCAAAGGATTAGACACAAAGAGCTTTACAATTTAATGAAAACAGCTGTTGGAACAAAAAAAAATATTGCAAACAATGGATTGCATGGGCAAGAAACGATTATTTATGAAAAGTTAGGCAGAAAAAAGTAGACTAGCTTTTCTGTCCGTAACCACTTAAAACAGCAGACATAAAGTTTGGCATCTTTCAGTCCGTTGATCTAAAGGTGTCATTAGCTGGTGGGGTTTATAATAATATTGCCTAATTTTTGTTTTGCTAATGTTGAATCAGCTAATCATTTTAAGCCCTTGAGTTCTTCTTGGCACGGTTGTGCTACTAGTAAGTAAAACTACAGCTTAATGAGCTGATGGTTTTTACATGTAGAAAATGTTGAATTCTGAAGTGTGTTATGATAGCTTAAGACGAATGATGATGTTGGAAACATACTATTATTGTTTGGATGATTAATTGAAAATGAACCTCATTTGTGATCTCCTGCCTTCCTTTTTACAATGTTTGTGGAATGCAAAGATTCCCCCCCCCCACTCCCTGGGGAACTTACTGTTGTGCTTTTGCTGCAGGAAGCAAATCCAAATTCTCTTCAAGTGGGGATGCAAAATCAGAATATATTACTAACACATACTTTTTAAAACTTACGCTGCTTTGACAAATTAGATTTTTACACTGTTTGGCAAAAACAAGAGAGTCCAAAAAGGAGTTAAGGAAGGATGGTCATGGAAACTGGGAATAGTAGATTGTAGTGGGAAGAAGACTATTCATGGTGGCTATGGACATTAGCAAGAAAACCTCTGCACTGCTCCCCATTTCGCTTCTAAGCCTTCAGCAAATCATGCAGAAGCTTTTTCTCTGCAATGGTAATACTTTGAAAACACAATCAAAGCTTATGTCCATGGGCATATCTACACCAGCCTTTTTTTGCTGGGGGTCATCCCTAAATCGTACCTGTGTGTCCAAATGATGCACAGGGGAAGCAGGGATGTCCCCTCCATTTCCCTGGGATAACCGAGACCTCAGTTATCCCAATTTTGCCCGCAGTCCTGGGACCATACCGAGGACCATGGGTGGTGTGAGTGCCCATCCCAGCTTCTCCCTTCCTCCTCGTGAATAACTGTGACCGGGCACGGAGCTGTTTGGAAGGGCTCCATGCCCTTCAGAGTGCAGTAATTTTGCCATCTCAGGGATGGCAGGGTCAGTGGGGGGTTGGGCACGCGGTTCTTGCTTTTTACCTGTCAGATCATGACACCTCTTTAAAATAAAAAATAAAAAATGGTGGCCGAGATGTTCCTCTTCCCTTCCAGGACGTTGTGTGGCTGTCAAGACACTGGGGGAGGATCACAGAAGCAGGCAAGTCCATGATCTTCCTCCCCCCTCCCTCCCTCTCTCCCGCTCCACCCTTAGGTGTAGACATTCCCATTATCTTCTGAAACATTGGATTGTGGTTCAGGAGGAGCCATAGCTCAGTGGTTATGCACATGTGTTGAACATAGAAGGTCTAGGTTCACCCTTAGCTTCTCCAGTTATTTGTTTGTTTTGTTCTTAAGCTCAGATAGCAGCAGATGTGAAAGGCCTCTGTTGGAGAACTGCTGCTATCAGAGTAGACAATAATATGCTAGATGGACAAATAGTATAAGCTAGTATAAGTTAGCTGTCCAACTGTTGGGTCTCATTGAAACCATTGGGCCGAGCATTTTTCATAATATTTGTCATTTGAGCTATTTTTAGCTGCCGTTTAGGGTACAACCCAGTCGAGGTAGCTCAAGAATAAACTAACAATATGATTAATTTTAGCTGAACAATGCCAGTATTTTCAGGAGATTCAGTTCTGCTTCTGCACCATGAAGTCGAAAGTAAGGTACTCTTAAGAATCATTAGCCTGCAATTCAGTTGCTCCACAACATATGTCACCATTTGGCAAAAGCAAGTGCCTGTGTCTTTTAAAGCCTGTTTTGTAGGTAACTTTGAGTTGGTTTGTGGGTAGCAGCAAGGACCATTTTTTTTGTACCATATGGAGATCCAACCACCTCCTCTTGGCATCCTAAACCTGTCCTTGATTTCTCTTACTTCCCCCACAGAAGACTTAATTCTGTCTTACACTCCTTCCTGCCTATTGACATCCAGAAAATTGCTGCTTTCCTATTTGCTAGTTTAAAATAATTGACTAGCAGCAGTGGGAATTGACTTATGATCTTTTGAATATAGTATGTTCCACATCTTGCTTTCTCACAACATCTTGAGTTACCATACCAAGAAGTCCCATTAAGAATGTTATTAACTTTGCAGATATAAGCTCCCTCTCTCTGTAACTACTGTTTATTTCAGATTGCTAGCTAATTGGCATGCTCTAACACCCTTGTTAAGCCGACCAGAATATATTGCTTTAGAATGCCTTGGGAATTTAACTAATTTCATGCTAGAACTTAATAAGTAGGATCCGACACTCTCTTTCATATCACCAGAAATCCATTAGGTGACTAACTCCTTTCAGTGAGTGGATGAAAGCTTTATTAGTCATAGGGTCTCTGCTCTAAACATGTCACCAGAATTTAGTATAGGATCGGCACAGAAATGCAATTTACTTTCCAACTGAATAAAACTTGCCGGGATGCGTTCAGAGGGTGGAAATCTACATTAAGCATGGCCTTGCTAAACGGGATTATAATTGTATTTAAATGTACATTTGTGTTTCTGTCTATGAATTTAATTTAGCAACAGACCAAATGAAGTGGGCCAGTTGGAATAAATACAACTACTTCTATTAATAAATCATTGCTCCTGAAACCTTTTTCTATTTTTCTTCGGTACATTGTGCACTTGATGCATAGAGTTTTTTAAGTGATCAATTCTATTGCCCTCACCTTACAATTATTATTTTTATTACATGGTCTCAAATTTAAGAGTTGAATTTCAATTGAAGAATCAGATGAATGTATATTTATGTGGCATTCTTTATGTATTTGTCCAATGAGCAACCTGAGATTGGTTTCACACTTTAATAGCTTGATTGAAGCCTTTGTCTAAAATTTACTGAGAGAAATGTATGTGTCCAGCCATCTCCTTAAAGTAACATTTTCTGTTGATGTTTGGATAGAGGGAATCTACACGTCGTTGTGAGGGCGCTTACATGCGCCCCCATTGCGCCCCCACAACGACTGTGTAGACCGAGAAAGAAGAGACGGAGGAAGAGGCGGAGGAGGCGGTGGCTGGGGAACCGGCTGCGTCCTTGCCGCCGCCACTGCCGCCACCGCTGCCGGGCTAAGAGCCACCCAGGTCGAAGAGCTCGGCGGAAGTGGAAGCCGAGCTCTCCGACCCAGGTGGCTCTTACCCCGGCAGCAGGAGGCCGGCGGGGAGGCGGCGGCAAGGATGCGGCCGGTTTCCCAGCCTCCTCCTCCTCCGTCTCTTCTTTCTCGGTCTACACAGTCGTTGTGGGGGCGCAATGGGGGCTCATGTAAGCGCCCTCACAACGACGTGTAGATTCCCTCTAGGTCTTTACAGTATATTTGACTTCAATTCAAGGTGTTGAGTTTGACCTAGACATTTTTAAATGGCTTAAGCTTTGTAGATGTAACACATTTTGGTCATCATGCTCTCTAGGGCTGGCAGAGACTTTCCTCTTAGTTATATCAAGTTCAAATAGGGGAAATAAGAAACATTCTTAATGGCTGCCCCAGAACTCAAGAATCACCAGAGCCTGCAGATATTTTGGAGGCACTGTAAGATCTTTTTACCCTGGTTGATTTGTACTGGGGAGGGGTGGGGCTCAGTCTATAACATAGGTTTGTTTCATCTCTGTAGTTAGTGCTGCTGCTGTTATTTTAATAATCATGGGAAAGCTTTTCTCCCAATGTGGTTAGCACTTGCCATTGTCATGGAAAGAGCCATCATGCAACAGAAGTTTGAAATGACTAGGAGATTAAACAAAAATTGCAATGGCCATGTGAAAAGAAGTGGTTGTGTGAATTTCTTATGAGATGTTTCTGACCAGTTCTTCCACTACCATTTCATGATATTACTAGGCTTCCAAAGAAACCACCACCATTTCACAAAGCTAGATTCCCCCCCTCCCAAATTAACCAAAGTGTGGTAGCTTCAGAGTCCATCACATGTTGGATGTGTTCACACAACTTCATTACATTGGCAGGGACAACTCCAAAAAAAAAAAAAAAGATTGGGGGAGCAAAGGCTTGGCAAAGACCATTATTAAGGTAGCAAGGGTTTAATCCATGATGTACAAAATAAATTGTGATTGAAAGGTGGGGAAGTGAATGGGGCAGCAAGAAATATTTTTGAAAGCACCCTTTTTGTTATTCCTGCCCACTGGATTTCCACCACTGGGTGAATAAAAGAGTCATCAAGTGCTTGAGAAAGGAAATGGTTATCCGAATGGTCCCCAGAGACCCCCCCTTTTAAACTCAAATGCAAGATAAACTAAATATTACAAAACAGACTCAACATTTGGAACGCAATTATTCCAGCTATCCAGATATGGGGTTTTTCCAATCAGTTTTCCTTCCCCCTCCTCCTCCATCAGTCTCCATGCCATGGTTCTACTCGTAGATATCACGCTGGCAGAGTGCTTACATCTCTTCATTATTAATTCATCTCATGGAGCTTAATTGGACAAGGCTAGAGTGAATTTGACAAACATCACAGCAGCAGAAAAAGCAATCACTCTTTCAAGATGAAAATTTGTTTGATGTCTCACTGTGTAACTCATTTACTCTCCTTGGGAGTCACATGACCTGAATGTTAATCAGCCATTGATTGGCTTCTCTCCTTGGACAGTCACATGACCAGAATATTAATAGCATGGTACTTGGTAGCGGCACTGTTAGGCAACCTTGTGATTGGCTGCCAGGTTAAGATAGGGAGATAAGTGGGTGCTTGATGAGCACTTGACAGAACTTCACAGAAAATTAAGGCCCTAAAATAGCATGAGAAAGTCTTGTCAAATCAAGCATGATTATCATTGAATGCTTAAGGAATTCATCATCTGCATGAAATTGATACACTTCAGCACCAGCAGGCCTCACAGTCAGCAGGGACTCATCAGACTTTTATTTATGTGTGTTCACCAAATCACATTAATTCTGAGAGCTAAAACATGCTAAGGATGAAGGTTATTTTCTGTTCAATCTAATTTATCTATGACAATAATCATCACTAATAATATGTCAAATTAGATTGCAGTCATTTCATGCATGCATGCTGATTTGGAAAATAGTGTTAAAGCGTTCCGTGGTAATTAACTATTGGTAAAGGTATGCAGGGCCTGAGGTAATCAGCATATCTGGATGGAAAATTAAGTTTTATAGAATGGATTTATAGATATAGATCCATATTTAATTCTGAATATAAATTATATTCTGTTAAAGCAGGTGTAATTTTTATAATACTATTAAAGCCATTCATTTTTTCTTGAGGCACCTGCACTGCTAATTCATTTGGGCCCCAATCCCACTGCAAACTAAATGGAATTTTCCCTGCAACACCAGGAGACCAGTAATATGTGGCCTTTTTTTCTTTTCATTACTGCCCATTTTTATTAAGTTTAGTGTTGTGCTTGCCTACAGGTATTGGTTTTAAAGTTCTTTTTTAAAATAATGTTACGTACAAGCCACCATTTTTGTCTTAATTACATCCAATGTAATGATTCATAATCCAATATATGAATTGTGCCACGACACAGGCTCTTTACAACAGGCCTGTCCGCGGACACTCCCTGCTCAAGCTAAGTGCCACCACTTTATGAGCCTGAGGTGAGGGACAAACACCACCTTTCTACAAACTATGTGGAGAAAGTGATTAAACAGGAATAATTTCAGGAATAAAATAATGCACAATGAATTATATGTGCTGATGGTGAATTAATGTCAGAACGGGTGTTATATGTCTATAACTGCAGATGATAAATGCCAAGGAGACATGTGGGTTGTTTGTGGTAGTAAAACAAACTGAATAAAAATTTATTTCAATGTTCACAACCTTTGTTTCATAATAAACCTTTTCATATCCTTGTTAAAACCTCTCATCCAATCCTTTCTCTCTTCTCGTACACGCTTTCCTTTCTCTCACACCTTCACTCTTGAACTTTCTTTATTATCAGGATTGTTTAATATACACCAACTGACTATCTGCACACTACACTCAAAAGACAACCCTCTTTACTCTGATCCTCTAATTCTCCCCTCGAACCAAAGTACTTTAAAAACAACCCGCTATCACCTCAGTCATTCCCTTATATATCCTCCTCCCCGCTCCTAAGATATTCAATCTCCACCCACTCAGGTCAACATTCTAAACACAATAGACTTACAAATCCTAGACATACATTAGGGAACTGACTTGTGGGGTGTAATGCCACAGGTATCCATAAACCAATTTATTTATTAACTATGTTATTCACTTGGATTAATTTATATCTCTTGGCACTGTAGATGTCAGTTCCCTTGAAGTTAGCTCCCTTGAAATGTATAGCACCAAGTTTAAAATAAACACTGTTAAGAGCAGGTTTATTTGTGTTCCCCACCTCATCCCTCCCCACATCACCACCGGTGTAAAGGGAAGATTGAAATTTTGTGCATATTAACCTACCCAGAACAATTTTTCTTCTTCTTAAGGGAATCATTTAAGCAAAAGCTGCTACTTGGTATTTTTTCCCCACAGTAGGTATTTTAGAGCACTGATTGCTTTAATAGTACTTTTACAGCCTCTTGACTTATGAAGTATTACTGTATTAGGAAATGCTTGGTTCTAAACTGGCTGCTCAATAATGAAGTTTTAAAGGGAGTCATTTATTCTACTCTTTACGGTGTGCAGGTACAGGAATTTAAGGGAAAATATTAAAAAGGAAAAGCTCCACTCCTTCTCAGGCAGAATTTTTTTAAAAAATTAATGTAAGTGTGTGTGTGTGTGTGTGTGTATGGGGGTGGGTGGATGGAATCTGTTGTTTCTTATTTTCCTTATCCTAATCTCCTGTGATCCTGGTACTGCTGCTCTCTCTCTCTCTCTCTCTCTCTCTCTCTCTCTCTCCTCTTTATTGATTAAACGAATCTGCTTGAAAGGCCGGTTCCCAGGCTCTTTGATCTAATCCGATCCGATCTTATCCAACCACTTCGGCAGGACATTGGGGAATTAACAATAAGCAGCTTTACCACAAGTGTTTAATAACTCAACACAATCTCCTTATGGCTCCGAGCTGCTCATGTTCTCATCCAGTCAACAGCTCATGGTGTAACAGATTGGACATCCCTCTGAACCTGAGGAATTTTCATGCACTGTGAAACTAATCGCTTCAAGTTCCTTCATAAATCACACAAAGCAGATTTCAGCATCTTAACAAATTGAAGGGGGGGAGAGAGAGAGAGAGAGAGAGAGAGAGAGAAGAGAAGGGGGGGAGAATTCACCCATTGGGCTGAAGATTAGGAAAGAGTTGGGGGTAAGTGCAGGGCTGCAGGGGAGAGGCCACTAGATATATAATCTACATTCTGTCATCTTATTTTATGTGTTCCTCATTTGCTTAACTTTCACAAGCACAAAATAATTCAAGGGGGCTTAACAACCCTGCAAATCCGTGCTGACCTTCTTTTCCCCCCTCCCTCTGTTGGGAACCACGTGGGTTCCACAAACATTCTCTTCTTGTTGTCCCTCTGATAATATCTGAGACGTGCTGAAAGCATACAGAATTACACCCACCCACCCACACAAAAGAACCTCTCATGTGATTAGTAGCAATGTGACTTTTTGTTATGTGAATCAAGCTGTCTTATGCCAGGTCAGACTATTGGTTCATCTAGCACAATATTGTCTACTCCACTTGGCTCTCCAGGCCCACAGCCAGCAGAGGTCTTTTCCTATCATCTCCTATCTGATCCTTTTAACTAGAAATGTCAGGGCTGATCTTGAATTTTCTGCATACGCAGCATGTGCTGTACCACTGACTTACAGTTCCTCCCCCAAATAAATAACCAGATTTCCCCTTGGGTAATTCTTGTGCAATCAGACACTTTAAAATATATTTGGCACATTGTATCTAAAAGACAGACTCAAGCCATTCCAAGTAGGGTACTTTTAAAAGTAGTTATTTGGAATATGGCCGATTATCTGTATAGGTGCAATGCTAAGAAACATACATTTTTAATTGACTACATGAGTGCTCATGTAGTAAAGTAGGTAAGTGCTTCCCCTTTGCCAGCCAACCTCACTCCATCTCTTTCCCTTTCTCTGTGATCTCAGTGTGTCTGTGTCTGTATAGATAGTTACAGACAAAAAGCTTTTAATATATACAACCTTTAATCCAGGAGTGGGCAATTTGTGGCCCTCCAGAAGTTTTGGCCTACAACTTTCATCCATAGGCATGTGCAATGGGTGTGCCCAGGCACACCCTAATATCTCATACAATAAGTGCCGAATTGAAGGGGATATTGAGTAGGGATGCAGCGAGGAATCCAGATGCAGCAAGAATGATCCTCTGTGCCAAAGTACCACTGCCTCCAAGATTGCCTCATCGCTTCCGGTAGCAGGAGCAATCACTCTACTGGGAGCATAACTGAAGCCATGCTTCAAAGAGGCCAGGAGTCGGGCCCTTGAAGGCTAATATTGCCTCATTAGCTCCTCCTGTGCCCATTGTCACCAGAAAGCCCCACCAATGTTGGGGCTTGAGGAGCATCTCCTCATTCCTTCCCCCACACCTGCAACATTATTATTATTATTATTATTATTATTATTATTATTCCCTTCAATGTACATGGTGCTGTACATTGTAAAAGAATAAAACTGCAACAGCCCTCCCACAGTCAGGCAAGCCAAGCGCAGTGTAGAGAATCAGTGTTTACAGTGCTTAATAAATAAATGAATAAAAATAATGCCCTTTAAGACTGAGGCCGTAGCTAGACCTAAGGTTTATCCCAGGATCATCCCAGGTTCGTCCCTGCCTGAGCGCTGGATGCCCTGTGTGGCACTTAGATGAACAGGTTTTTTTATTTTATTTTTTTATTAAATTTTTATTAGACTACTAAATAAAAACAAACAAATATAACAATTTAACATACCATACATAGAAAAAAAATCAAATACATAACAGATTACTTGAATATAAAAATGTTAACATATGATACTTTATCCATAACATGATCCAACATAATCCAACATAATCCAACGAGTGCTCTCCCTTCCATTCGGGATCATTCCTGTTTCCAAAATCTTAACGCCTCTTCTGATGGTGGTTTCCCACTTCTCTTAGAGAACACAAATATTAGGAACTGTTTCCAAATTTCATAAAATTCATTCGTTTTTGCTATACCTCTTCTTACTTTAATGTTACATGTCAATTTATCATTAATAGCAATATCCCATACTTCTTTATACCATTCTTCCATACAATAATCACCTTGAATCTTCCAGTTCCTAGCTACAATTAACCTTGCTGCAGTCAGCAAATTTGTTATCAATTCCTTAATTTCTTTTTTACACTTTAAGTCTTCAAATAGTGAAAGTAATGCTACTCTTGGTGTCTCTTCTATCTTCAGATGAACAGGTTTGACCCCAGGACAATCCTGGGATAAACCTTAGGTCTAGCTATGGCCTGAGTATTTAATAAATGTTCGCCTTCCCCCCCCAAAAAATCCCCTCGGGGCACACCCTAATGAAATGTGCTGTGCACACCTATCCTCCCATCATGCCTCACCACTGGCTATGCTAGTGGATCTGAGGAGTGATAGAGCAGAACAGCTAAAGGGCCACAAGTTGCCCACCCCTGCTTTAAATAAAGCCAACTGCAGACATCAGTGAAGATCTATCTATCTAGTTATTAAGAAGCCTCTGTAGGTTCATTACATCCACTTCAGTAACCTACAGGGACATTGTAAAGAATGACACAAAAATTAGAGGTGTGTAAGAATTTTTTTTCATGGTTCCATTCATTCCCCTTATTAAAGCTTCTTCGGATTAGTTATTCATTCATTAAAATCATAATAATTTTATTCATTAGACTTGAAATTGTTTCATTACTTGCATTAGTTTTCATTGTGTTCTTTGTCTTTCTTCCCTAACAGAGAACTTCCAATATTACCTGAAATTCAGAATATTAATTATTCAATATAACTCTGGGAATATTGCAGAGGTCTCAAGCCTGTGGATCATTTGCCATATTTTTGGAAATGAATAGAGGCCCAGATCTACCTATTTGAACCAACACAGTAGTGCTATTCATTGCAATTGTATTCATTATAATGCATAAACATATTCTTGATTTTAGACTATACAAAATATCATGCTTATTTTCTTCAGAAGAAAAACATTTATGACATTATTTTTGGACTCCTACCCACATATATGAAAGGCATATTTTTTAAAACAAACAAACAAACCACTTTTAAATAAAATTCCTTAAATAGGAAAACGTTCAAAACTTATGCTGCATCCTCTTTCTGTATATATCCATGATCTAGCCAGGCTAAACCAATAAAATGGAACCTTGTTTCATAAAATCCGTAAACAATGAGATCACTAGCCCACTACACCAAGAAAACATTGCCAGTTAAAATATGCCATTACGAGTAGTCCTCAATGCAGTTGCAAAACCATGAAGGTGTTAATTTATGAGCAGATTTCCTTGTGTCAGGGAATAAACAGATTAACTTGTTTCAACATGGGGAAATACTGTCATTAACCTCGTTCAGATGGTCTTTCAATGCATGGGGTGGGATCATGCAAGCTGACCTAACCCCTGACCTTTGCAAATTAATTTGAAAGTAGGACTACAGCTCATCCATATACAGCAGAGACTGGGAACCTCTGTCCTCATATGGTCACAGTCCTCCAATCAGGGTAAGCGATTGCCTCGCCTCCCTCCCATACTGCAAGTGAGGCATTATCATCAATGAAGACCTTTTAAAGCCTAATTACAGTGTTTTTTTTTGGGGGGGGGTGGTATTTGAGGGAGGCTAATTCTCCCCTCCCTAACCCTTCAAAGCTCACCCCCTGTGAAAAATCACCCTTTCCCCAATGCATTTAGGCTTTAAAAGAGCCTCCACTAGTGCCAATGGAGCCTTTTTAAAAGCCTAATTACAGCGTGTCACCTCCCCATCCCTTCGCTCCCAACATGTTTACCCATTCAAGCTCTCTGACTGAAAATGATTCCCCACCCTTTGTGTACAATTATATCGACTTAGGACTCTCTGCATGGTTAGTAAGCGAAAATACAGTTGTACCTGCATGGGTTCTGTTCTAACTTTGAAAGGA